>NC_071088.1:98158629-98381129 GCF_027358695.1 Spea bombifrons | reverse complement strand
ACGCTCATGCAACTTCCGGTACCGGTACCGGAAGTTGCATACGCGTATTGCGTAGATGTCCCTCGCCGGCCCCGCAAGACACCCGGGAGTCTGCTCCGGTAAGTCGAGGAGGGGGGGCAGAGGAGGACAGCGGCAGCGTATCGCGGGGAGGGAGGACAGCGGCAGCGTATCGCGGGGAGGGAGGACAGCGGCAGCGTATCGCGGGGAGGGAGGACAGCGGCAGCGTATCTCGGGGAGGGAGGACAGCGGCAGCGTATCTCGGGGAGGGAGGACAGCGGCAGCGTATCTCGGGGAGGGAGGACAGTGGCAGCGTATCTCGGGGAGGGAGGACAGTGGCAGCATATCTCGGGGGGGGGGCAGAGTGGCAGCATGTTTTTTTTGGTGCTTTTTTAAAGAAAAAAAACTTTTTCTTTAAAAAAGCACCAAACTTTTAGGGTGCGGCCTATATACGGGGGCGGCCTATATCCGAGCCAATATGGTATATATATATATATATATATATATATATATATATATATATATATATATATATATATATATATATATATTAGTCCCTGCTGCCGATAGCGGGTATAGATCAACACACAAACCCAGATCAATTGAAATTCACTTGTGATCTCAGCACTGAAGGTATATATCAAATAAACAGAATCAGACATACAAGTCCTGTATTTGCAGGTATACAATAATAATATATGAAACGTAGCATCGCAGGTATAGATCAACTGAATAAGACATATTAACCCTGTATTTCCAAGTACACATAAATAATGTATGGAAACATAGCATAGCAGATATGGATCTACAGAATAACACAAAAACCCATCTTTGCAGGTAAAGATCAATTGGAATTCACATAAAAACAGGGCATTAAAGGTATATTTAAAACCCCCTAAATTACAGGCATAGATCACAGGTTGCACACCCCAAAGCCAGCCCTGGCGTCCACACTGCCCACATAGAACCCGACTAGCACCCAGATAACACACGTAAGATTTGCAATCTTTGTCCCCAAACAGCCCAGCACAAGTCAACTTTGTCCCCAAACAGTCCGGCCAGTGCCATATTTGTCCCATATACACCCTGCCTGTGCCATCTTGGTCCCCAAGGCTCAAACCTCCTGCTAGTGCCATCTTTGCCCTTCCACAATTACACATCTATGATACACAAACACTTTTACAGTCACTCACTAATTCACACTTTAATTCAGACAACTCATCCACACATTAACTCATGCTCTCCCTCATTCACTCAATGCATCCACACATTAACTCATGCTCTCCCTCATTCAGGCAACTCATCCACACATTAACTCATGCTCTCCCTCATTCAGGCAACTCATCCACACATTAACTCATGCTCTCCCTCATTCAGACAATACATTCACATATTAACTCATGCTCTCTCTCATTCACTCAATGCATCCACACATTAATGCACACTCTTTACTTATATCTACCCCCTCTCCCTACCGCATCACTTTTTAACCCCCTCCCGCATCACTTTTTAACCCCCTCCCGCATCACTTTTTAACCCCCTCCCTTCCTTCCTTCCTCATCACTTTTTAACTCCCTCTCTCCCCCCTCTCACCCCTCTCACCTTGAAGTCCAGCGACGGGAGGACGTCATATTTCGGCGCCCAGCAGTGAAGCAGCGGGCACCAGCGAGCGGCTATTAAACGCTGTCTTCTTTTTTTTGATGCGGGGGAGAACGAGGGGCGCCGAGCGGTTGCTAGGTGCCCCTCTCTCTCCTCCGCATCAGTGTTTAAAAGCCGCTCGCTGGTGCCGGCATTTCATGCAGAGCGCCGCAAAATGCCGGCATATTGCGGCGCTCTGCATGAAATGCCGGCACCGGGACGGGGGTAGAGGGCTCGTGGAGGAGAATGAGGGGCGCCGAGCGGTTGCTAGGCGCTCCTCTCTCTCCTCCGCATCAAAAAAAAAAAAAAAAAAAATGCCGGTGAGCGGCATTTAAAAGCCGCTCACCGGCGCCCCCCTTGAGATGGCGCCCATGGCACGTGCCATGGCTGCCATACCCTATATACGCCTCTGACTAACGCCCATCAATAAATCCATTATATTTCTCCCTTTCTGAGGCGAAATGCGAAAATGAATTATTCAAGAAGGAAGCTAGTAGCCCTCCGCTTGTAGCGGAACTGAATTATTTGTAGTCAATGCAGATTGGAAAGCAAAGGGCTTTTATCATCAACTAATGATGTGGTCTCATCAGCAAGTGTTTTGGTTGCTTTGTACACATGGCTGACACTCAGTGTCTGTGACATCTGGAATCATATCTATACGCCATTCTTTGCACAGTATTTATTTCACGACCAAAAAGTATATGCATCTTGGATCTCTATGACATAAAATCATATCATATATTACATGTTTACATTATATTACATTTAATATTCTGTTTCCATTTCATTCGTTGAGACAAATACCAAGAACATGCATATGTAGATCTTGTAACGGTGCAAAGGTGCAGGTTTTAAGTGTCCTCTTGAAATGTTATCATTTGACTTTACAGCAACTCACAAGTAATCTCCAGAAACATTACGAGGCGCTGATGGAGCTTGAGAAAGCAATTAAAGCCTCCCGCAAGCTGGAAATCGTGTGCCGGGACTTTGAGCAGGAGAAGGTTTGCTACTTGCCTCTGAATAGCTTCCTTATCCAACCACTGCACCGACTAATGCACTACAAACAGATCATGGAAAGGCTGTGCAAACACTACTCTCCAAATCACCCAGACTTCAGGGATTCCCGAGGTGAGAACTGCCTGAAGTAGAACTTTTACCCCCAAATAATTCTAGCTGCTCTCCTGTAACTTGCCATTTAGCATCTATATAATTGTTCAGTGATCATCAATTTCCCAGCCAACACCTACACAAGGTTTATGCGTACTTATTATCTGTTAGTTCATGGTTCTATGCTCAATAAACCAATGCTGCTTATTAAAAAAAAAATCTAAAATAATGTATATAATGGCACATAAAATCATTGTACATAAGGTTTTTTTTTTGTTTGATTTTTTTTTTTCTTTGTAATGCACACCCGTGTTTTTCTTTTTCCTCCCCGTAGCTGCTTTAGCCGAAATCTCCGAAATGGTAGCTCAGCTTCACGGTACGATGATCAAGATGGAAAATTTCCAGAAGCTGCAGGAGCTTAGGAAAGATTTGACAGGCATTGACAATCTGGTCATTCCAGGAAGGGTAAGTAATGGCTGGCTGTCTAACAAGAAAAGTTTGTCTGACTGCTCCTTTTAGCTGCCTGGAGGAAAGTCAATGCCTCCCAGACCCTTCAGTAACAGAGTTTTGTAATTCAATGGAACCAAGTCAACAGTTCCACCATGATACATCAAGAAAGAGATTTGAAGTCCAGAAAAAGTTTTTCATGTAAAAATGTTAAAACCTCGCCTATGTTCCATGTTTTTATAGCTGGTGTACCTCTTGACCATGAATATCATCATGAATATTGTAAGCCTGCGAGCTGGGCTTTCTTTACAGAATCTATCTGTCCGTCCTTTCTAGTTTTGTCATACCCTTTGAAAGTGTCTATTGTAAGAAGCTCGGCGTAAATTGCTGGTGCTGCATGAATACAAAAATAGTGAAGAAGCTTTGGGAGCAGTGTTCCCTCTAAGCTGTGCGCTTGTGCGCGCGCACATAGCATTTTTAGAGAGCACACATGTCCAAAAATTGTGCGCACAACAGTTTTTCCCAATAAAAAATATATATTATTTTTTTTGATACTTTATGTGGCACGGATATTGTGCGCACAAAATTTTGGCTCTGGGAAAATTTTTGCACGAGAGAAATTTTCTGCACACGCCACCTAAGAAAAATTAGATGGAACATTGCTTGGGAGCTACATATTATAAATAATGCTGGTGTTTAAACTGCTTGACATTAACCCACAGTAAGCATGTGTGTAATTTTACAAGTATTTTGATATGAAGGCTAAAAATGTTCTGAGTGCTTTCATCTGGTGTTCAGTTACAGGAAAATGCTCTGGTAATAGCTGCTATATACTTGATATGCTATTTCCCATGTGCTGAGTTTACAGTATTTACTTATTTACAGCGGGCATTGTATGGAAACTCTCATAGAGGCAATAGTGCATATTATGTGCTTGCTACAAATATTTGCTATTTCATTATTCTGGAAAGCACAATTCTTTGGCAGATTTAAAGATTTGCTTTATCTTTGTGTTGATTTTGTCGCTCAGGAGTTTATTCGGCTCGGCAGTTTAAGCAAGTTGTCCGGGAAAGGATTGCAGCAGCGGATGTTCTTCTTGGTACGTGAAATTGTGTGTCTTGCCAGAGAAGTAAGATGGTTGTTTCCCGCAGCCTTTGATGGTCATCCTCACGCACGTGGATCATATGACATATTCCCTGGGTCGGAAGTGTTGCTGCTGTTTTACGATAATAAAATAAATCATGTTTCATGCGTCTGCTGGCTTTAGTTTCCTTATAAAGCTGCCAACTAAACTTTAGGTAATGACGAAGCAAAACAAATACAAATGAATTTGTGTGTTTCCTTTCCAGTTTAATGACGTCTTGCTGTATACAAGCAGAGGATTGACTTCCTCAAACCAGTTTAAAGTCCATGGGCAGCTTCCCCTTTACAATATGACAGTAAGTTGCGCGTCTTTATTTTTTGTTTTAAATCTTTCTTGTGTAACCTTTACCTTGTCTCACAAATGCGTTAATTCACAACCAACATTTTAAGGCTACAATTGTCCGAGACACGCTGACACTACTTATGTGGCCCACTTTTTGGAAGACCTGGACAGTTTAGAAGGTTGGGATACCTTATAATAAAATAACATAGAACAAGTTTTATTGTACAAGATTTAAAGATCTTGGATGTGTCTTCTTGAGTCCCATAACCCTAATATTTAGTGACTAATGTCTATAAATACATAGAATTGCCAGTAGATAACTATTCAGCCATTCTAGTCTGCCTGTTTTTTTAGACTTGGCCCTTTATCTGTCCTTGGTCTCATCTTATTTAAATTCCCTCATTGTATTAGCCTCTCAGTAACTAGTTTCAGACTTTGATGACCTCGTGTGCTCCCATTTCTCTCCCTTAGAATTAAACATCCCTTCTGTACTTTAAATTCCTTTAGGTATTTATATATTTCTAACATTTGATACGGGGGTTTATCCCGCTTTTTTGCAGTGAAATCCATAATACTTATTACATATTACACATATTTGACTGTAGTGCCTTTTGCATCCTTTCAAATTGAACTTAAAAACGTTGTTTGGCCTTTAAGGTAGAAGAAAGTGAAGAAGAATGGGGCGTTCCTCACTGCCTTACTTTAAGAAGCCAGAACCAGGCTATTGTGGTGGCAGCCAGGTAATTATATGACAAATTCAGCCATCCGTATATTGGTATCAGGGGGCCTCAAGAAAATCATATCTTAGAAATATCTGTTTAGGAAAGTACTAACAAACATGGTTGTAAAATGTTCATGGTATCCCCTTTTGTTATTATAGTTGTTACTTATTTTTTCTTTGGTTTCCTTCACAAAAACACAAAAATGACACACCAGCACAAGCGATAAAAAAAAAAAAAAAAAACCTTGAAAATCACTATATATTAAAGCAAATACCGTTTTTCTCCAGTTCCAGGTCTGAGATGGAGAAGTGGAGAGAGGATATTCAGATGGCCATCAGTCTGGCTGAAAAAAGCGGTGGTCCTATCCCCGAGCTCTTGGCTAGTAGTCCCCCTGATGGCAGTGAGTAACCAGAGCGTTGGCTGAACTGGGGGTCGACTTTACTGTTTTTGTGTTTCTTGATGAAAGGTTGCTGTGTAACGGCACTATTAATAAAACATATCCACCTCTATTGTGAATTTATCCAGCCTGTGTTACGTACGTAACATTTTTATTAAAATATGTGTGCAACTTTTACTTTATAACGGTTTACAACATTTTGCTTATACATTATATAAAGTTGCTCATTTAACTGGGATGTATATTTTGTAATAAGTAAGCTATGGGGCATTTTGTAAACAATCGTTTTTATTTTCTATGGTAGAGAGCCCTGAGGAAGGACCTGCGGACCAGGAGTCAGAAGATGACTTGAGTTCATCTCGCACGTCACTAGAACGTCAATCTCCACATCGGGGTAACACTACAGTCCATGTCTGCTGGCACCGAAATACTAGTGTATCCATGATCGACTTCAGCTTTGCAGTAGAGGTAAGCTACGCTGTTGCAATCTGGCAGAGAATGCTCTGTATTTATACCATGTACAGCCATTTAAAATAAAACTCATCCCACTAGGATATCGGACGTTACGTCTACTTGTAATGTTTAGCAGACATGATTCCCGATTTAAACTGAAAATAGCACAACATGAATATAAAGTTTGGTGATTTCCAGATACTGACTCTATACAGAGTTTGCCGCCCTTGAAGAGCCATGAGCTGGTCTGTTACTTTCCCAGTGACTTGGCTTATATCTTACCCATGCATTTTTATCACCACGAGTCGTCTTTACTGATATTTTCAGAGTAAGAATAGAACTTGTGATCCTTTGTGCTGTGCTGCATAGTTTGAGAAATCAATTGTATACAAATTTATACCAAGCATTACATATACATGATCATATGTGCACATACTCTATTTTAATTACAAACCAAGTACATTAAACTTGAGCTTATATGTTCTAACAGACTGACACAGCTATGTCACATTAAGTGCCAATAAATAGAAAAAGCCTTTGTGAATAGAAGTAAAAAGCTTTTGTATGCACTAGGTGGCAGCAGATGCTTTAACATGTTACGTGGAAGACAGCTGTGCAATAAAATACATTTTTCAGGAATTACACCACTTGAGATTTGTATGCCTGATGTTGTCTAACAAAAAGCTTCCCACATTTTACCGATAATATTGTTGTTATAATTAATTTGCATTATTGAAAGCGTCACCACCACCAAACTCTTGGCTTATAAACATATAACTCCTAGAATCCCTAGATGCTCTATTTTGATACCCAAATCCTCCTCCTTCCTTGTGGTCACCATTTCCTCATTCTTCATTACCAGTGGGGGCTGGGGTGGTGATGAATGTATGTTTTGTAGGCCTATAGGGTGTTAATGTGTGTAAGCAGATGCTCACTAAACCAAGCAACTGATACATTCTACAAAAATGAAGGTCATATACATAAAGAACAGTGAACTTTATTCAAGGTATAAAGGTAGGGGAGCTCACAGCAGAGATCAATCACAAATAAATTAACAGATCTCTGTTACTTTAAATACACCCCAAAACACAGAGAATGCAGGTGACGTGAGAAAGGCTGTGTCTTTTTTCATATGTTTTTGTAAGTTTGTTTATCCTGGGCTAGAATTACTAATGTCTATACATGTAGGTCCCTCTTACACATCTGTATTCTATACGACAGAATCAGTTATCTGGAAACCTCCTGAGAAAGTTCAAGAACAGCAACGGGTGGCAGAAACTCTGGGTGGTCTTTACAAACTTCTGCCTCTTTTTCTACAAGTCACACCAGGTAAAACAAAGCGTTTCTTGATTTACGGAGGATGGTTAATGTGCCCGTGAATGGTATGTTTTATGCACGAACATGTATTTCCTATAACTCAGATTATGTGTATGTCCTTCTCACTGTGACAGTAGATATTGCAGCCATACCCAACGGATACTAGGAGAGGCTTTTGCCTCGAATATATTCTCAATTACTGAAAAAACGTGGTTACTAAAGAATGTCTGCTTTGTTGTTGTGGCACCACTCTGTATATATGTTTAATGGGTTGGTTGATTATTCGCTGAACATCTCAAATCTTTTTGGTCTTATTTATATTTATCTGTATTAAATGTGCCGTAGAGATTCTGAACAGTATGTATATATATGTAATGGTCTTCAACCTCGAAGATATATTTCCAGAATTAGATTTATTCTTTTTTTTGGGTCATGGCCAATACGTTTGTCACAATTAGATACCTAACATATTGTAATCACAACCTTACAATGTGTGGAACATGACATTTTCCTTCTGCACATACAGGGGCTTTGCACTCTTTGGTGTTCACTCCGTAGCATTTTTTTGTTTTCCTTTTTTATATGTAATAAATACTCCTAATATTAAAATATTAATGTTTACATCAACTGAAACTACTGTCAGGGCCTGTATATCCCTACAAAACACTTTATTTGTGCCATGATGGATAGAGCCAGGGCATTTATTACCCTGCCGAATCCAAGTGTAGACTCTAAGCGATCCTCTTAAGCATATGGAATTTTGAACTTGTTCAGATGTTGGATACTTGATAGATCCATAGAGCTTAATTCTAAATGTTTTATCTATACAGGATATTGATAAGCACAAGTTCATCTCTCTTCCATGGGGGACAGGTTTATCCCTCAATATAGTTGTATGATGTCTGAATAAAAATGACTTGACTTTTATAAAAATTGACTTAAATCAGTTCAGTAAATTACTCACAGAACATTTTTCTTTAGATTCTTAGATTGTGCCATGGTTCATAATAGTTATAATCGTTTGGCTTGGTTTTTGTAGCACCACATTTATTGATATCTTTACAGGTATTTGAGACATTTTGTTGTTTTTTTCTCTTTTAGGACAATCACCCCTTAGCCAGTCTGCCCCTGCTGGGATATTCACTTACCATTCCCTCTGAATCAGAGAATATTCATAAGGATTATGTCTTTAAACTTCACTTCAAGTCACACGTCTACTATTTTAGGGCTGAGAATGAATACACTTTTGAAAGGTAAGAGTGTCGGTCTTTTTCTAGTCAAGCTAGGGCTGTCATAATATTCCGTTTTTTTCCATGGCACTTATGCATTGGACATGTTGCAGACAGACACATGTAGACCACTGCCCTGCAGTATGTCAGATGTATATATAATGTAAATGTATCCATAAAAAATGGTGTGTGTGTGTATATATATATATATGCCATATGTAGCTGTAGCTGTTTCCATGGAAACAAGAAAATGTCCAACTATTAGCTGTTTACAGCTACGATAGTCATTTACAACATTAAGAACGTCTTCATTGTATTTCTGATTAATTTGATATGTTAAGGGATACATTTGCTTTTTCTTTTACAAAGACATTTCTAAGTGACCCCAGACCTTTGAACAGTTGTGTGTGAACACTAAGCCTACATATTCCATGGGAAATAATTGCTGCCAATGTATGTTATCTGCCTGATACTTGCCTGCTGAGGTCATTTCTCCTTCTTTTCAGGTGGATGGAGGTTATTCGCAGTGCCACAGACTCGGCCTGTCGCTCTCGCCTTCTGAGTCACAGAGAGACCCACATGTACTAAAACCTGAACATTCCCCAGCCCTCAACAGCTGCTCTTTTAAGCAGAAATTTGATACCGACCCCAATTTGTTGAACGATTTTCTAAGGCAAGCAAATATTTCATGGAAGATGGCTGCTTCACAATGACTTTTTCAGCATTATCTGAGCAAAAAAAAACCATTTGTAACGTTTTTTTTTATATATATTTACCTTGTTCTGCTCTAAATTAACCCGTCAACGGCAGCAGGTGGTATATTGTACAATAAATTTTGACATTCTGTTTGAACTTTGTGTGCCAACATTAAAATATATCTTTAGTATAGTGAACAAATGATTAAACTTGTATTGGTACTCGGGTTCTATTTCAGTGTGTGTGTGCGTGTTGACGTGTATACTAAAAAAGGTTAATTTTTTTTATTATTATTATACAGTATTTGTTTCAAATTCATGATATCTCCCCATATAGGTAAACAAAGCACTTTACATTTCAAGTACCAGAAACACTATCAAGTTGTAGAATTGCTCATTAGTAAAATTACTTCATTACTTTAGAACTCCCCTTTTCTTAATTCATAATTTTTCCTTTCTACTTTATAGTATATTCAGTTTGTGTGGTCGTATTGTTGTTAAGAATTTTAGTAAATTGATTTCCCCAAACACTTTACATCATCTTGTGATTTCTTATTTTTTTTAATCCATGCTTTAAACAGTCACCTCAATTTATTCATTCTATGTTAATTGAGACACACTGTGCCGAGATGCTCGGCCCATCCCCCTGCTGCGGCTAGTACCTCGGCTTCATTCTGTATCACAATGAAAAGCCACTGGATTTAATCCTAAACCCAGCCGCAAGGGAATATCCTGACAGTCCTTACGTCGTTTGGGTCTATATATTGCTATTGTTAATTCATGGTTATTGAAAGTAAAACTACTGTTTTATCGTAGGAATAACATTTTGGGTATTGATTAAGAAGTCAACAACCACAACTAAGCAGGAGCTGCCAATACAGACATATTACCATTCAATGCAAGAGTGTAGAACATTGTTCTGCCTAAATTTTGGGAGACAATAATGGAATATGTATAAAGGAAGTTGATTTCAGTTGTCATGATAAACTTCACATTTAATATACTATGTGACCAAAAGTATGTGGACATATAACCATCACACCTATATGAGCTTGTTGGGCATCACATTCTAAAACTATGATATGGCCTTGCGTCCGCCATGTACGGGAATATTCTTCACACGAGGGACCATGGAGAGACGGCATATTAGAAAAAAAAAGTTCTCCTTAACTAAGCGGTTGCTTGGTAAATAACTGCTTAGCGTTTCTTAGTGGTGTCACCGATTTCACTATGCACTATTAACGGTCAAATTTCAGGTGCGTTGTGGCAATATTAAATGTACATTCTAGTGTCCTATGCAGTGAAGAATATTCAGTTTAATATGTATTCCTCAACCTGTTTAATAAATAAAGCCATTTTGCTTAGTGCAGGGTTGTGCTGCAGTCTCAAACATCAGCTGACCACATCTCTTGCGAGCTTAGGAGCCAGGCAGGTAAAGCGGCAAAGGGTAAATACATATGGGGGATTCTTCTCCAAAGTGCATATGATGGCTGGAATGTCCCTTTAAGTACCAATGTATTTTAATATTACATTTTATGTCAAGAAACTCCATGTACCAGTACCCCGTCACTTTCTCCTGCAGTATTCAGTTGTTATGCACTGGAAATCTAGGGTCTAAAACCAGAACGTCATGAATTTGTTCAGCTCTGTGAGTATAAGCGCACGGCAAAGCAAATACTGCTACTCGAGTTCCATTAGCAATGGCTTCACCAAATTATGTCCCAACGTGGGATGACCTTGACTAATGTTTAATTAACTCATGTTAATGCTCAACAAGCCGGTAGCAGAGATTGAATGTATTAGCACTCATTCCTTTAGACCTACAAAGACAGTTACCTGCCAATGGATGTTTTGCTGATGTCCTCACTTAAAACTGGTGTTGTGACAAATAGCTAAAATATTTAATCTACGAATCAGAGCACTTATTCCACATTTTTACACAATGTCATGTAATCCACAATTAGAAGCAACAAAACTGGATTCAAAGAAGTGAATGTGATGATCATGAAACAAAATCATTGATCAACAACAAATAACTCCAAAAAACATTGAAGCAGAGAATAGATACATTAGAGCCTTCGGCCAGTGCTTATTTCTTTTTGGGTTTATACATACTACGTAGAGCAGGTCAGCGCTTAATACATGTCAACCTTACTACAGCCCTGACAGATTGTTTAAAAATGTCTTGGTTTTAAGGATTAAGGAGACAAGGTCTGCCAGGTTTGTATAACAAATTCATGTGTATAAAAGAAAAAAAAATGTGGCTCATTTTTTTTCTTTTATACACAGGGTAGCAAAAGACTATGGCCCAGATTACCCGCCTTAACTTTAGCCAGTCCACTACCTGCATTAATTTTGTGACCCCCCAACCTTATATTGGGCCAAATTGGGGATTATTAAATTAAGACATTTGTTCTCTAGGGGTAAATTAGTGGCACTTGGTGATTTAAGATCTAAGTATCCAACAAAATTGGCCTGTGTAGCAACCTCACTTCAGCCCTAACACATTGTTTAAAATGTCCTGGTTTTATGGCTCTATACAAGAAAGAGCCCGATTCATATATACAGTACCTTTGAATTAGACTCAGGGAAGTTTATTGAACAGGGAGTAGTTTCAGGGTATATAACTTTGGTATCGGCTACTGTTAAGTCCTCTCCGTATTGCCCTACCTCCTTTTATAGAGCATTGGGGAGAGAAGTTATTCAGGAGCATCCCATTGTATAGATCATATTAAATTAAGGAAATTAATCATGATCAGTCATGCTGGAGAAAGTATGATGGCAGATGTACAATGCTTCAGGTTTGGTGGTCCTGACGATGTCTTGATGTTTATTGGGAAAAGGCATTCCTGTGCTTTTGTAAGAATACATGCACGGCTTTTACAATCTATTTAAGTACCTGACACACTATGACTGTCACCGTTCACCCATCGCACAGTGCTGCGGAATATGGCATTTTATAAATGCATAAATAGTAAACAAGTGATCGCTTTACTACATGATTTACCCGAGAACAAATGCTGCTGATATTTAACTCTTAATTCGGAAACACACCACAGGACTACATGGATAAGGACTACAATAATACATTTGTCTTCCCAAGACACTCATACATTGTTCCTATATAAATCTATAGGAGACAGCAGATCAATTCTACATTCTGCACACATCAGGGAAGCAACCCGTGAAATAAATATGTGCCCTGGAAAAAGCATAGGATGTGTCTGGGCCGGCGCCTGACCAAACGGCAGCCATATGCCTGATACGTCTTAGTACCAGGCAGCCCAAGAAGTAGCATGGGGTGCTAATACCACTCCAGGAGTGCGCCGCCTCCTGACATGGACAGGTAAGTCACGAGTAATGAGAAAAAGGGAAGAAACAGTTGAAGAAAGATGTAGCCCTTAGACTGTAAGTTTGTGTAAAGTACCATAAGCTTAGACGGCAAGGTAATAATAATAGTGAAAACGCAAATATTGCTCTGGTCCTATTGTGTAAGGAAAAAAAAGCCCTGGTTCTTATGGAGATCAAGACACCCAGTAGAAATGTTCTTTCTCTCTGCCAAAGATTTGGGCTATTAATTATCTAGAAAGAACCCCATTCTTGGTATATACATTGGTTCCAACTCTAACTTCGCCAATATCCAGTTTCTTCATTTACAAATAAAACTGAAGATAAATTACATTTTCATTCATTTTTAAAGAACACGCGATCAATACATTTTGCTCATGCCAAGTGCAGAAGTTAAAAAAAAAAAAACATTTAGTCATCACATACACATAATAAAAAAAACTAACACTTATATGTGTTTTTAAATATTTAATCCATTAACATTATCTACAGGTGGACTTACTTTCTCAGGGGTGCATTAGACATGCTCAAATTACTCCAGATTTCTGTAAAAATGATACTATATATATATACACATTCCTGTACAGATATCCAACAGTTTTTATTACATCTCGCAGTGAAGCTGAGTGCTTAAAGCAAGATACCTGAGGTTTCACAATATCTTCATCTGCCTCATCACAGTACATACATTTTTTTTGTTTTTGTTTTTCAGATCTGTCCTATGATTAGAAAAACAAATTAAAAACTTAAAAACTATAGCTTTAATAAGGTGAAGGAGACACCCAATCTAAGAGTCACTAATACGTCTTGTATGTCCCCATCCCGTGACTCTCCGTGAACAGAGGAACATCTGATAAGGAGAACAATGAAAGGTCCATCAGTTTTATCAACAAAAATAATCTTCAGTGTGAGGAAGAGTCTGCTCCATTGACTGAAAACCTGGAATAGGAACAAGAAACAATATTAAAGGACCAGCGCTCAATGTGTTCCTATGTGACAATATAAAATAGCAAGGGACTCAAAATGTTTTTTTTCTTTGGCCAACTCTGCCCTTATTACAGGGGGCTCTATGGCTTAACAGCTCTGAGACTACAAAATAATAAGCCAAATAGTATAATGTCTATATATTAGGATACATGTTATTGAGCTTCAAAAATGGAAACGTTCCAGAAGCATCTGGCTCGGTAGACAGCCCTGGTTGTCAGTGTTAAAGGGTAGTTTTTATGGAGGTTTTTCATTTAGCGTATCATAGCCAGTCAATGTTGGGCGTTTTTATTTTTTCATTATGTATACCCTAACTGGTCCACATACAATGCAAAATTATATCATTATTATGTATTCTAGTATAGGCAACGCTCAATTTGCGGCGAATGGCACTTGAGACTTCACCTCAAGACTTCATTTTGGGTACAAGACAACTACCCTACGTAAAAAGACACCAAAATAAAATTCTTACTAATTACTTGTTCTTTGTCGATGAAAATGTTGAAGGTTGCACAAGCATTATTTTATGAGTGCCCCAATGTATAGAGTTTCAGAACATAAATCATTATAAACGTTATAAGGCTTTGGTGTACATCAACAGCCGGGTTGTTGCCCATTTCAGGGAGAACATCATATACCTGGCACTGCTGCCCAGCTGTTGACCCTTAAGGAGCAACCAAACATTTCAAAAACAAAATATTAGCACAGCACCACCAGTGGTTTTTCCTCCAAGGGTTTTCTTTATGATTTTTGGATTACCTTTGAAGCCTCAATAAAAGCTGAGACACCATGGAGTCCGAGATACCTGGACAGGCTTCTTCAGCTAAGTAAATTGCCTCTCTCAGTTGCTCTATTGACCCTACGTTGCCCCCACAAGCCCGGCTCTTCTCTTTCAACTAAAAAAAAAAAAAAAGGCAAAAACAAATGTTACATGTCAGTCTTTACAACGAACAAAATTGCACAGACTATGTGGCAGACAGGAACCATTGAGCCCAACTAGCAAAGTCAGAAAGCTGCATTTAACACATATGCAATATAGCTGAAGAAGGGACTAAATCTTAAAAAATATATATATTTAAAATGAAAACCTTACATTTACTGCTACCTTTTAACAGCTTGCTAATCTAATCACGGTTATCTTGACGAACTTTTCCTACACATTCCTTTTTAGCCGTGATAAGAAAAGTAGATATAACTGGAATGGAGTCTTTAGACCAATGTAGCTTTGACTAAAGACTCCACTTTCTCTTGGGCGATTACAGCTATGAGAAATTATTATTAACAGTAGCATCTTGGAAATAACACACCTGTGTCTAAAAACAAAATATAATGAACAAAACCTTTGCACAATACACAAAATAAAGGATATCCAATAAAACAATCTAAGTATCAAATGGATCCAAAGAACGTGATAAAGGAAACGTTACATACCTCTGCAAATAAGGGTGACATTATTGTAGACAAACACTGGGACAAAGGTCGCTTTGGGATATCTTTAACCTTCAATATAAAGAAATGTATATTTCAACATACCACACACTTTACATTACAAACCTTATCAAAGAAACGGTCACTATAGAAATAACCAAGTACATTTAAGGATGTAATAGCACATACTCTTAGACAGCAAGAATGTTATAGGTGGCAGAAACCTCTCATTTTTACTAACATATGCTTAGGAAAAGAGAACGTGAACAGAATATTTTGGTAAATTTACAATGCATTGGAAATACAGTCAGCTTGTTTGAGCATGGCCCTCCGTATAATTACGTTATATACTACTTGTCATGTCCTGTTTAGCCATTGTACAGCGCTATATGAAACAATAAATAACAATAAAGCATGTGAAAGAAGGTAAAAGGCTGCACAGCACATCTTAGACTGAAATATAACCCCATCATACTAGCACAAAATGAATAAAAAGCACCATAAAGGCAAACTGGAATGTCTATTTTGGAGGAAAAATGACAAAATCTTTTGTTTTGTCCCTTAGTGCTCATATGACAAAAATGTCCTGTACTGTTTGGAACTTACAGTATCCTTGGTTAGTCAAATGCAGCAAATTTTGAAATAACAAAAAATGCAAGGCAGACATTAAACTGTTAATTTAGGGTAAGTTGACATTCTTTCATACAGCAAAAGATTCTTACTTGATTTTGGTCTAATGCTTCAAATTGACCTTCTCCATTCATCAACTTCTTAAGGTCTACCTCTTTTTTCGTAAATATCCAATCATCTTTGTCACTTGTATCTTGACTATAATCATCTCTTTATTTTGTATAAGGAAACAAAAGATAAAGAAAAGAAAGCAATAAGGAAATTTTGCATACTAAGCAAATGGAAAAAGAACAAAAACCAATACATCCTTGTATGTTTAAAACTTAAGGAATGTGACAGAGTAGAGAACAATTAAACTGCTCATGTCAACCATTTTTTTAGTACAAACACAGATTTTTACACGGATGTTTAAGTTCAACAGTCCCCTAATTTAGAAAGCATAGTAAAGTGGAACAAGAAATATGTTTACCGCCTGTGACCGACAAAATAAGAACACGCTGAACACATGGAGAAAATAGCAATCAAGAGGTAAATAAAATTACCCAGTGCCGAGCTTGCAATATATAAATAAATACATTCAACCAAAACTAAACTAACTAGCGATAATACAAAATAGGGATGAGGATCATTCAGACATTTTGTATTATCCCTATTTTGTATTATCGCCATTTTGTTTCGTTTTGGTTTAATTTAGTTATTTTAATTTATACCGTATTTGCTCGATTATAAGACGACCCTGATTATAAGACGACCCCCCAAAATCTGAATATTAACTTAGGAAAAAAAGAAAAAGCCTGAATATAAGACGACCCCAAAGGAAAAAAGTTTTACCAGTAAATGTTAATTCATGTAAACTATTTTTTTTAATAAAAGCTATGATTGAGAAAAATATTTTTTTTGTTTTTATTTCTTGTATTTTCCAACCTGTCCCCCAGTTACGCACATCTGCCCCCAGGCTTGCCACTCCAATATGGCACTGTGGCCCATGATATGCCTTTTAACTCTCTATATGCCACTGTGCCCCATGGTATGCCTTTTGACCCCCTATGTGCACTCTGCCTCCAGAAATGCCTTATACCCCTATATCCCATTCTGGCATTTAAGGGGTTAAAATGCATATTATGGGGCAGAGTGGCATATAGGGAGGTATAAGGCATTTCAGGAGGCAGAGTGGCATTAAGGGAGTTAAAAGGCATTGTATAGAGCACTCTGCCTCCAGAAATGCCTTATACCCCTATATGCAACTCTGGCATTTAGGGGGTTAAAACGCATATTATGGGGCAGAGTGGCATATAGGGAGGCAGAGTGCTCTATTAAATGCCCCCTTAACACCACTCCAGAAATGCCCTATGCCCCCATTTAACACACACACACACACCCTATACCCCCATTTAACTAACACACACACACACACACTCACTCTCTCCCCCCCCCCCCTCTCTCACCCCTCTCTCCCCTCTCAGCCCTCTCTTACCGGTGCTTCCAGCCGGGGCAGCGGGTTGACGTCGCATTCCACTGCAGCCGGAAGGAGGTGGAGTTGGCAGCGGGGGTTTGTATGCGTCCGTCGCGTAGACTTTCCCCGGCTGTCAGAGATCAGAGTTCCCCGCACCGGTGCGGGAAACTCTGATCTCTGACAGTCGGGGAAGGTCTACGCGACGGACGCAGACAACCCCCGCTGCTAGCCACACCTCCTTCCGGCTGCAGCGGACGTTGTCTACGCGGATCGCGTAGACGTCAACCCGCTGCCCCGGCAACACAGCAGGAAGCACCGGTAAGTGTGTGTATGATGGGGGAGGGGGGTGAGACAGGAGGATCCAGGTCCCCTGCAGCGGTGTGGGGGATATGGATCTTAGTCTCCTAATCAGACCTCTATTTGAGGTCTGATTAGAAGACGACCCCAATTAGAAGACGAGGGGTATTTTTCAGAGCATTTGCTCTGAAAAAAACCTTGTCTTATAATCGAGCAAATACGGTATATTGCGAGCTTGGCACTGGGTAATTTTATTTACCTCTTGATTGCTTTTTCATGTATATACACACACACACACACATATTGTGGGATGTGTGTTAAGTGCCTTGCAGTCTTCATTATTTCTTCATTGTAATTACATTTTATAGTTATTATTGTGCACCTCACATTATCTACTATATTATTTTCTAACATGGAAAAAACATGTATAAAAATATAATATACAATAGTTACTCCTAGGTAAAATCTAGGTATCATTGTGGGAATTCTCAAGACCCCTTTGGAGCTACCCCTAGCAGTAATCATGATGTAGTGTTAAAAAAAAAAAAAAGTGTTATTTGTGTTCATCTGTTATAGCTAATTCTCTAGCTTCACAATACACTAGATTCATACACATAGTGTAGCTCAAAACATTCCAAGGTAGACTAACCAAAAGCTCTCCATCTCTTGTAGGACACATTTTAGTGGAAATGAACTGGGCAGGGAGTAAGGAGGACATGGGCCTGGCCACATAATGCTCCCCTTCCCAGAGAAGTACGACACTGACCCTGAAGAGCCTCCAAACACTCTGAACAGACCTGGGAACACTACAAGTTGTACCCATACAGTGCTAGATACAATACTTACTCCTCAGGGTCGGAACTGGAGCCACCATGACCCTGTTCTATTTTCATGCGCTTGTATCTGTCAATGAGCTCTGTTAAATAAGATGTTTTCTTGGCATTTCTGACAATAAATTTGTGTTTCAGCAGTTCCTTAGCTGTAGGCCTCTAGAA
This sequence comes from Spea bombifrons, assembly GCF_027358695.1. Classification (NCBI taxonomy): domain Eukaryota; kingdom Metazoa; phylum Chordata; class Amphibia; order Anura; family Pelobatidae; genus Spea; species Spea bombifrons. Next base: position 98,362,566 of record NC_071088.1, on the reverse strand, counting down.
GAGAAGTCAAACAATGCAGGTTGATGAAAAGAGAAGATGGAACGATCAAAAACATGCGCAACGCTAGAAGACGACACTATGGGAAGGGTAACATGGACTATCTAATTGGAGGTCTCATTATATATATAGTTGTGACTTTATATAAGGGCGTTTTGATTCATGCATGGGTGTGCATAAGGCTGTCATGAATATCAAACAATACCATGGACCAAACAGGGTTTGAGGTTTTTAGATCAGGATTTATGACAGGCTAGACGGCCCAAATTGTTCTTATGTGCTGTCAAAATTTTAGAGACGGGCTTACATTCTTTGGGACAAGCTCAGCAAGTAGACCAATAATATAGTAGCACAAGAAGCAAAACACGAGTACAGAAGCTCAGAAAATTCAGATGAGGAGGAGAACCCCTTCCCTGACAGACACTATATAGTCCACATGCCAAGTATAACAATAGTGGAGGTAAAAGGAATAGCCCAACTGCCCCAAGCCAGTGACATTCATGACAGTTGCAAAAGATCTTGATTAAGACAAGACATACTTACAAAGCTGGGCTCTTTGTTTAAACACGCTTCCACAAACTCCTTCAGGCTTTTGCTGTAGTTCCCTTCAAGCGTGGGAGGGTTGTTTTTGGGAATAAGGAACAATACTTTCATAGGATGCAGTTCTGAATGTGGCGGTTCTCCTTTAGCAAGTTCAATGGCTGTTATGCCCAAGGACCAAATGTCTGCCTGCGAAGAGAGAAAGAATTCCAGGAGACACGTGAGAACAAAGACCTTACCTCACCGCACTACACATGAAGTCCTGCGCTTCCCCTTGGAAGACTTGTATGTGCGTATATATGACACTATGAGTGATTAGAGTCATTCTATTCTTAATCACAAGGCAGTATTAAAACAGAGATTATAATATTTTTAAATACTGGTTTTTAATGCCATACTAGTAATATGAAAACGGCAGAAGTTACACTTTAATTGCGGTGTCATTTGACGTCGGGACCTAAGCCTCCTTTAAAGGCTTCTATTCTATTGGTAATATTTGGTTTAGATTCCAGAAAAAAACAGTTTAATACGGTCTTAATAATAACAGTCAATTATATCAACACAACCAGAATTATAACCTGATCAAAACAAAGGAAGTGTTGTTTGTCATATCCTGTATCTTACAAAAATATTTTTCAGACACATTAGAGGGAAAGAGGCACTCCCTAGCAAACTATGAAAGAAGTTTCCATACGCCCATCAAATAAAATAAAATAAAAAAACAAATAGATCAAGACTAACAAAATGAAAGTGTTACAATATATGAAAGCCATAAGTATATATGAAACCATTACCACCATTACAATATATGAAAGCCATTACCATACAGGAGAAACGCCAATATATAAAGTACCTGAACATGTTTAAGATCTATGTCTTCTGGAACAGAACACAAATGTGGGCAAAACCAAGATTTAACACAAATAACAAAAAAAAGTCACACGTATGACTGAAACAATATCCTTATAGAGTTCTAGACAATACCCACTGACACGCTGTACAACCAGAGGACCCAGCCTGTAACAGAACTGCTTTACATTTATTACCAACGAAACACATATACTATGCGATACACGCATATCGAACTGCGCTAGGAGAATGGAAATCTCAACCTCTACCAAACAGAACGAGGGGGATGGAAATTTAGGACAATAACAAGTGGCTGTTTCAACATTTTGGGGAGAAAAATTGTAGAATGATGTACCGCTAAGTGCAATATAACAAATCAAAATTACAATCTCTTTACATACATATACCGTATGGTTTAGTTCATGGTAAAAATGAAAATGATATTCTCCCATGAATGTTAAGTCTATTTCTTATCATGTAAAATGCAATCCCTTTAATCAGATATTTATAATCAGTAATAGGACTACATGACACCTCTAATGGTTAAAGTAAAAATACTATACATTTCCATCATTTTAAATAGAAGCTAATGTTTAATTTTGGCAACATCTTCAGATATCACATTTTGGAAGCCACCATTTTCTGGTGCTAACACATTTTATTAAAATAGCACATTGATGGCATCTGGGAAGGCAATAAAGAAAAGAAGATACAAGTTTAGATTTTACAGAAGAGAAGAAACGAACAGAATGGTTATTTTAATAACCATTACAAAGGAACGTTGCTATTGGCTTAACAAAGCGATGTCTTCCAAGACAGATATCTTAGGGAATACATTTGTGGAGGTTCGGAAACAAATCTTCTGGGGGGCACTGGGAAAAAAATTACAATTACTTAGAGGAGCCATAAGTCAGTAAGGCAAGTTCGGCGACTGTGTGCATACAACTGTAACAAATATATGAGAAATCCAGTTTCCGAAAGCCAATAAAATGTATGATTTCTACTACGTCTGCTTATTTTCTTTCCATAGCTAACAACACAGCTCTAGGTACGCCTTCAGAAACACTACTTCTTAATGCATCGGCCAGTCATACGAGTGTTATACGAGGTCTTTACCCAAGGAGGAAAAAAAACCATTTAGAAAGCGTGGCCTTGTCCCCTTACCTTAGAATCGTATGCAGACTGCTTTATGACCTCTGGTGCCATCCAGAACGGTGTACCCACAAATGTGTTTCTCTTAATTTGAGTGTCCGTGAGCTGGCCTGCTACACCAAAATCAGCTAGTTTTACTTCTCCTTGTTCAGACAGCAAGACATTGGCAGCTGAAATAAATCAGAAGTCCTTCTTATTCATCCACATATACCGCGATGATAACATGATGAAATGGGAATGACAGGTCTGCCTACCTTTAATATCCCGGTGGATTTTCTTTTCTGAATGCAAGTAATCGAGTCCCTTCAATATCTCTCTTAAGATTGTTGCAATCTGCGTTTCATCTAAGTGGCCGAGCTCCAACTAAAAGTTTAACAAAAATACAATATACCGTTACATTATTATATAAAAGGACGCATATGGTATTTTAAACACCTCACAAGGCCCCATATACACACCATAAATCATACAAAAAGTACTCAATGTGCAGCAACAAAACAAAAGGCAAAACATTTCATACAGACATTATATATATATATATATATATTATATACACACACACACACACACACATCAGGAGGTAGGTGTACAGTAGGTAAATGAGAAACGTTTAGTCACAAAGTATGCAAATTATTTGAATTAAAATAAAAACAAACATTTTGGATGATTCCAGATTTATTTTTGTACACCGTATTATTTTAAGCAGAGCAATTGAGTAATTATTTATCTAGACAGAGAGAAATATTGCATAAAAAAAAAAATAATAATATGGCAGATGTCATAGAATGAATGGTTTTACATACCAGGTCCAGAGCAGAGCCCCCTCCAAGATATTCCATTATAATCCATAATTTTGTGTCCTAGCAAACAGAATGAATATGAAATTAAACAAAACAGAATTTTATGGTAAAACAGCACTGTAGAACTACAGTGCATCACTCCCTTGTGATATCCCGCCTGGATTATTGCAACTCCCTGCTAACTGGTCTCCCCACACTGCAGCTAGATTAATCTTTGTCTGATGCCGTTACAAACCTGATGCTCCTCTACGCCAATCACTTCTAACTCCTGAGATCATCTACTGAAGAAACCATCACACACACACACACACACACACGGAGATCATCTACCCATCACACACACGGTGCCAGTATATGTCCCCCTAAACTGAACGGCTCATCTCCTTGGCATTACCATCTACACACCCAGCAAGCGTACAGATAAAGTAGACAAATTCAGCTGTCAACACAAGGGCTAGAAATGGCTGTCATGGTCAAGCACGGCTCCCGTCCGTACACTAGATTTTGATGAATGCAAAATCAGCTGTTATATAGAGCGTTGTTAAAGCAGAAATGCTTAAATATTTAATGCCGCTTATTTTCGCTCTTGGTGTGTGTTTTTTTTCCGGTATTTACGGAAGCGGAAATATACAGGAGAGAGAGAGCCCAAAGCTGTAGGCACATATTTAATTGAAATGAATCATTGCTGCCTCTCTGAGGGTTGCGTATTGGTGTCAGCGAGCGTTACTTTCAATTTGTTAATCAGAACATGACCATTGTTTGGCTCATAAAACCATCTTTGCCAATAGGTACCTGATAAGACACCACTGCACATGCTAGGATTGGGTTTAAAGGTGCTGTTCCACTTGGACAAAAAAAGTACACTCAGCAGCTCATTTTAATCTATTGTTTGGAGTTTTACCTTTATCACCTTTTAAGATGATGTTTCAGTTTCTATGGAATCAATGTGTATCAGCGATTGCTTTTGTTTTGCACAAGAAAGATAGAATTTGATGGCAGATACATCCTTTCAACCCATCTAGTCTGCCCATTTTTTCATGATGTAAAGATTCAGACCTTAATCAGCCCAAGTCTCATCTTAAATTCAGAGAATCCATATGCGTATCCAATACATGTTTCAATTCATTCACTGTTATAGTCTCTACCACTTCTTCTGTGAGGAACACCCAATGCATTAAAAGGCTTTATGAGAGTAATCAAGCGTTTATCATTTAAATGTATTCTTCTTTTAGTATTTTCAAAGTTACAAAATATATAGATAATTTAGATCCAGACAGGATTCATTTTTCCATACGAGGGAAGACAGGGTAACGTTAGAAAGTCAGCAGTGAAATGATAGCAGCCATGGCTTCTTGGCTCCTGGGTTTTAGCTAGTGGCTCCTGGCAATATGATGGGTCGCTACCTTTGCTTACGGATAGTTGATTGTCAACCAATTCTTCTCTTAGCCACCGCAGTATTAAGCACCACCAAGATATTTTATTAACATGCAATATTATCCTTCCACTTAAACTCATCATAAAGTTCAGATATAGTCATTGTTCCCAAACATGTGGATTCTTCTAACTGCTTGGACTCATGAGCTCGTGACCCTTACCATTCCAATCATTTAAGCTAAATACTGCATTTAAATGACATTTTAATTACGTACTATATTATTTGTTATATAATCTTCCGCGCCGTTCCCTATTGCTATTCTTTTAAAAATGTATTTCATGTAAGCCGGTAATATCCATACATAGCCGTGTCTAGTAAATTCAATACGTTTTATTTATAGCTGATATCCATCCTAAACTAAGAAAAAAAGGTGGTGCAGCTGAGGACTTTCTTGTTGACAACAAATTGGATGAGTATATTAAAGGCGGTTTAGTGTCCTAGAGAGGCATGAGCAAGCAGGACACCAAATAGATTTAAAGGGACTACTCCATTTATCATATGCATTAATGTTCCCATGTTAGCTGGGTGATGTCTAAATCCTGTACTGATATCACATAGAAGTGGTGCTGTTATCATCATGGCTCCATCTATTAGTGATTACATATTCTGAATATTACAACAAGCCTGACAATTTCAGTGTTTTTTATTATTTTATAGACAGATAACAATAAATACATAAATAAAAATAAAAGCAGAAAATATGCTATTGAGTCTTAGGAGCAGTGTTTACATCACCGTCACGGTAAACACAGCAGTTGCTATTTGACATCACAAGCATTAGAACACTCAGAGTAGGGATCAGTGAGATGCGTGTAAACATCTTCCTTGTAGTGTAGAGGTGACCGTATCGAGAGGAGTGAATTGCAGCCATGTCCATTCGGGCACTGTGCAGTATTTGTCGCGTCACTTTTAATAACACCTGCAATGTGACAGCCCTTTGCTGCGGACACCTTTTCCATCAGGAGTGCGTGCAGCAATGGTTTTACGCGGCTGCAAGAAAAACTTGTCCTCAGTGCCGAACCGTGGTAGGCAGCAGCCGAGATATAGTCCAAAAATTATTTTTTGAACTAGTTGAAGAAGATCCAGAAGAGCTGAGGAATGAAGCGGACAGAGTGTATGCCCGCCTTCTCTCAAAAGAGAGGGAGCTGACCGGATGGTTCAAAGCGGCATGCTCACTATATGAGGAGGTGAATGAGAAAAAAGCTGAGTTAAAAGCTTTAGAGAAGAATTTTAGAGACATGAGAAACTCATACTCGGGGCTGGAAGAACAACTAAGGCTTCTGTATCGGGAGCAAGCAGAAACCAAAGCCGTCCTGGAGAGAACCATCAGTCCTGCGATATTTGAGAGACCGGCTCCCACTGGATATCAGCGGCCGAAGCTCCGTCGCCCTGGTGAATTCCTGCAGAAAACCTTTAGTTTCCCTGCAGTGTCTGTGGAAGCCACCGGTCCTCCTGTATTTGGGATGTCATCTCCAATTGGAATCCAGAGGCCCAAGCTTCGGCCTCCTCATCACATGGGACGAGCTCTTGCTTGAGTTCAACGGCCTCAATAAAACAACTCAACCACTTCTAAATGTTAGGTGGTTTGAACCCTTGTAGTTCATAATAAATTAACTTGTTAGGATCTTATAATTTGTTGTGTTCTTAATTTTGTATTTCTCTGGTCCAAAGCAAATCAAAGCTGCTTGGTATAGACAGAGCTATATTTAGCATTTTTCTAAATTATGATATATATGTATAATATTCAGTGAACATATGATGGAGGAACGTCACCTTAGAAAGGAGAAGGGAGATACTCAACTACAGAAAATGATTGGTAAAAAAAAAAAAATGTAAAATGTCTTAAATTTTTAGAATGACTCCTAGATGCAAACCAAATTTATCAAGCCGTGCATATATCATATACAAACGCACTCATTTATATCACTCAACCTACGCATGTCATGGGATCTCTTGACTGCCTGTTCAAATAGCATGATTATTCTATGTCATATAGTTCTTTTCACCTATTCTTTCTATGTAAAGGCTTGGATGAGGAAAGATCCTCATAATATCCTATTTTTTTTTTAAACTGCTTCCTTTGGATCTCCCCTGTGCCGTGATCAGCAAGCTGGGTTCTGTAGCTTATCATTGCTGTAATTTATTTTAAAGATATTAGTCTACATACATATATATATATATATATATATATATATATATATATATATATATATATATATATCTATATCTATATATAGAGATAGATATATATATATATATATATATATATATATATATATAGATATATATATATATATATATATATATATATATATATATATATATATAATGTTTGACATCACTGGCATCCATAAAAAAACAATTAAAAAGTGCCTTGATATCCTATATTTTTTTTTTAAACTGCTTTAAAACTAGTCTTAGTTTTCTTTTCTTTTTCCTTTTTATCCACCAGTGGGTAAGATTCCAGACTATCCATTCCTAATACATCCCCGTCGCCTATGTAACTGAATATCTGCATGTATAGTTGTATGTTATGGGGATTTTGTCTCTATGCACTGGATTCTACAAACTGCAATCCATCCTCATATGAATGATTTTATATATTCAAACTTAATTTTTTATATGATCAATTTACTATATGATCAAACTTACTTTAAGTCAAGGATCTATGTATATCTTTTAACACAATAAACACAAAAAGAACATTCGGACCAGGAATAGAACAGGTGAACAGCTTATTCCTGATAGTATGGGACGTACAGTAGAGTGGTTCAATGTGATGGTGCTTTGCTACAGTCACATTTTTCCCATCAGGAGTGCATAGGTCAATGGTTTCACTGCAAGACTAACATGCCCACAGAGCCAAAGCAGCAGCCAAGATATATTCCCAAAATTGTTTTTCTTTTTTTGAAGTTGATGCAGAAGAGCTAAAAAGTGAAGTGGACAGAGTCAACATCCTCCTTCTCTCAAAAGAGAATTAGTTGACAGGATTGCACAATGAAATTGTGAATGAAAAAGTGGTTGGAAAAAATGAGTTAAAGAAGAATCTTGGGGACATAAATAGATTGTACTCAGGACTGAGGGAATAACTGAGGCTTATATATGAGGATCAGGTTGAGACTAAAGCTGCTCTCATTGCATTCCAGCATCCAAAGCTCTGTCACCCTGTTGAGGTCCTACAGAAAACTTTAAGATATCTGAGGAAGCCCTCAGTGTCTGCTTCCATTGGAATCCAGCAGCCAGAGCGTCGCCCAACACCATCGCAGGGGACTATATCTTCCTTGTTTTCACCCTGCCCTTTAAAGCAACCACTAGATTTCTGCTAAGAATTCCCTACAAATTGATTATAATTGCTTTCCTATAGGACTGCTGTCTTCTCCTGCTCTGTCTACCTGCCTATGTAAACTCTTGCTCCCAGACATGTTTATTTCTTACCTTCCAACCTACCCCAGCCCCCAATAACAGGTTGAACTACCCAGGGGGAGCTCATCATGTGAATCTCTGTGGGGGGGAATAGTTTAGGTATGGATTAATCAGCTATTTAAAAATCAGACAATGCAGCATGTAGACTGCCGATAGAAAAATGGCCACCCATGAAGACACCCATAAGAATTACACCAGGTATTTGGATAAAATCATGCTCTGAAAAATACACTTTGTTTTATAATCCAACCTCAAACAGAGGTTTGCTGATAGCACTGGGATCCGGATACCCCGCAGGTATATCAGGGGAGCAGAGGAGCATATCTAGGGGTAAAAGGCATATTTGGGGGCAGAGGAGCATATCTGGGGGTAAAAGGCATATTTGGGGGCAGAGTGGCATATCTGGGGGTAAAAGGCATAAAGAGGATATAAGGCATATCTGGGGAGGGCAAAGTGGCATGTCTGGGAGGCAGTGTGGCAAGCCTGGGCTCAGATGTGCATAACGGGGGGGGGGGGCAGGATGGGAAATAAAACCAAGAAATGCTTAATTCTCATTTTTTTATTCTGCTGTTTGTTTTTAACATCCTGTTTGTTTAATAAATTATTTTAAATAAATGAAAAATGTACATTTATGTTTTATTCGATTAATCGAAAAAATAAATCGGCCAACTAATAGATTATGAAAATGAACGTTAGTTGCAGGCCTACTCGGTAGCGCTCCCATTTAAGACATACATGTGCTTACTGCCGCAAGTCTTATTGATCACAGTTGCCACAGACTCTACTGAGCATGAGCAAGAAGCATACTAAGGTATGCTTCCTGTTGTCTACAGGGGGAAATGTGGGAGTAGTTACTCTTTTTAATTAAAGAAAAATGTCTGCAACCAATTTTGCATGTCATAAACTCAGACACGTAAACTCAGAGGCGTATCTACTGAAAATAGCGCCTATGGCAAGCACTGAAATTGCGCCCCTGCTGCATATATATATATATATATATATATATATATATATATATAAATAAATAAATATTAGTCCCTGCTGCCGCAGGTATAGATCAACACACAAACCCAGATCAATTGAAATTCACTTGTGATCTCAGCACTGAAGGAATATATACCCTCTCCCCCCTACCCACTATATATCCTCTCCCCCCCTAGCCACTATATACCCTCTCCCCCCCTAGCCACTATATACCCTCCCCCCAGCCACTATATACCCTCCCCCCAGCCACTATATACCCTCCCCCCTAGCCACTATATACCCTCCCCCCTAGCCACTATATAACCCCCCCCCCCCGTAGTTCTCTCACCTCGAAGTCCAGCGACGGGAGCACGATGCTGCTGTCATCCTGCACCGCTCGCTGATGCCCGCTGCTTCACTGCTGAGCGCCGTAATATGACGTCATTTTCGGCGCCCAGCAGTGAAGCAGCGGGCGGCTTTTAAACACTGTCTTCTTTTTTTTGATGCGGGGGAGAACGAGGGGCGCCGAGCGGTTGCTAGGCACCCCTCTCTCTCCTCCGCATCAAAAAAAAAAAAAAAAAAGAGTGTTTAAAAGCCGCTCGCTGGTGCCCGCTGCTTCACTGCTGGGCGCTGAAATATGATGTCATATTACGGCGCTCAGCATGAAATGCCGGCGCCGGGACGGAGGTAGAGGCCTCGTGGAGAAGAATGAGGGGTGCCGAGCTAGGCGCTAGGCGCCCCTCTCTCTCCTCCGCATCAAAAAAAAAAAAAAGACGGCGTTTGAAAGCCGCTCACTGGCGCCCCCTTCAAATGGCGCCTATGGCACGAGCCATAGGTGCCATACCCTAGATACGCGTCTGCATAAACTTGACTCCAACATTTAAAAGCAAAAAACAGGCCCAGAGTGTTCCTTTTAAGTAATGCTACCTTTACATTAACATCTATTACGAGGGTTTTACTCACCTTAAGATAAGAACCATAATACTTTGTTACATATGGACTATCACACTGGCTCAAAACGGTGATTTCCTGTTGAATGTCTTCAATTTCATCTTCTGCTTCTTCTAAGTCTATAATTTTTATAGCCACTACTTTCTGAGTCCTGTTGTCAATTCCTTTGAACACTTCTCCAAATGATCCTTTACCAATTTTCTCCAGTTTTTGGAACAGTTCCTCAGGGTCTGCTTTTAAACTCTACAAAAAATAAATAAATATTAAAAAGTAATTAAAAATTCTTTGTAAGACCAAAAATAACAGGTTGAATTTAGAATTATTTGCCTAAAGAAACACATGGAAAATTAGGTAAAGGATTTTGTACAATTATACATTACCAGCCATGCTTTTTAAGAAGTGTCAACAACTTGTACCCAAGGCTTGCTACTTTAACCACAAGAATATATCCAAGAAAATATACCAGTATTATTCTACTCCCCCCTCCATCGTTTTTATTTGTTTTTCACTTATGGGGGGTTACTCGTAGCGTATGATTCTGATGAAATGTCTGAAAAAGTGGTCTGGCAACCAATGCAATTACAAGAAGTTACGTAGGTTGACTTAACGTCACATTCTCAACCTCTACTGTGTTACGTCTACTTTAATACCGCAAGGGAATTTAAACACGTATGGGAAAGGCATTTGCCGATTACGACTCTAAGACAAGATCAAGGACCGATTAAGGTCTTTACATCAGGAAAATTGGGCAGATCGGATGGGCCGAATGGTTCTTCTCTGCCGTCAAATCCTTTGTAATGAAGCTCTGTAAATATCCCAGGATTATTATGTTGTTAACGTTAAGTAGTTCACATCACATCATTTAATTTACGTTACGAGGAATGCAAACAGATGTGTGGCGTGAACTCCTTAACAGGAAGTCCTATTCCCTCAAGTGCGTGAGTCACACACATACTATATCATTATATTAAACATTACACATTTTATTGGTACTTCTTGCACTTTACATATTTCAGACATTTTATAACAGTCGTTATTAGCTTCATTTATAATAGAGAACGTTGGTACTGAAAATAATAATTACGCACTAATATAATGCGCAAGCACAATTTACAAGCCTACCTTGGGTTTATAACTGTCCATTCTATTATTATACAAGGAGAAGAGGGATAATTATTTTTGAGAATTATGACTTGACCATTATTAAAGATTTTTCACAGAGCATAAGTACAGTGCTGTATACAGTAAAGTAGTTTTGCACTGACAAAATTCCTGGTCTATCCAATTCTGTTCCAATAACCTTTTATCTCCAGACACGGAGGCAGTCAAGGTGTTAGGGTTTTGTGTAGTCAGGGCCGGCTTTAGGGGTGTGCGACCGTAAAAGGGCACAACACCCCGGAAGGCTTTCTCTCCGGCTACTCACACTGCGCAAGCAGTCTCACTTTCCCCGAGGGGGGTCCTGTAACCTCATGTTATGTGACCCCCCCCCACGTTCCTGCCTCCCTGTGCTTGTCCAAAAGTGTTCACAAAGGACTGGTCATACTGACCCTTTGTGAACAATTGTGTCTAGCTCAGTAATGTCCAGCGCAGTGACATGTCCCTTGAAGGCTCGCTCATCTCCATACTATACATCCAGGCCAAAAGTTATTTAAACATTCCCAATATGAATATTCACTAAAGAGGGACAGGAGAGTTCTGCTTTTAACTCCCTAAATTCACTTTGCATCATAAAAGGGACAATCCCGGTAACTTCTCTGCAAGGAAAGCGGAGCTGCCCCTGCATAACGCACAGTTTAATTAGTACCAATTTAAATAGGCTTTATACAGGACCACCCAAGCAATTCTTGGAGTAGAGGTACTGCAACTCTCCTGCCAACACCCTCTTTAGTGAATAAGCCTGATACTGGGAACTGTAATGGCTAAATCTGTTTACACGCAACTCAACATATTGTAATTCATAACCTTCTATATAAATGCTAAAGTGGCCATAATATAATTAAACATGACCAAGAATAGAATAAATCCTAGTTGATGTATTTACTGAAGTTGCAATTTCAGTTCCCGGGTACCGTTATGCATTAAAAAGGGTCAAGCCCAATGGAAGACCTATGGCAGAGCCAACAGTGTACAGATCCAACAAGTAGTTTTTATGAATGGCAAAGGCCAGTTCAGTTCAAGCAATGATGGGACCTCACTTGTAGGTCTTGATGAAAGAGACGCTTTTTGAAGCCACCTACCAAGAGGAATCCATTATCTCCCCTTTATAGCAGAAGTACGTAGCTAATCACATTTTTTTTTTTAATGAAAAACAAAGCGAACTGTTGTATGTTTTTGACAAAACAAACCATCCCAAAATATAATTATTTCATTGCTGAAAGGCAAGTTAACAATAAAACTTCTAAGACAATGAACTGTTCAACCTAATCACTGCCTTCAAGTTGTACATGAATACAAGAACTGATACAAACACAAGAGCAGCGTCAAGAAAGCTTTTCAAAGATAAACCAACAGAAAAGTACTCGGTTTCCAAGTGATCTGCCAGGAATGTGATCACAAGGTCAAAGCTCGGGCTTAACCTGTTCAGGGCCGGGAACGTACAATGTAGGTTCTTGGCCTCACCTTTTGTTTCTATACATAAACACGGCAATGTGATCATGTAAACAGCACTAATAATCCTCAAAGTGCCCCCCAGCACTAAAAGACCATCTACAGTAGGATTTCAAACCAAGCCCCCTCAACCCGTGATAATGCAACAAACCTAGACACCAAAACAGAAAGTGTTATCAAAACGTAGGGTATATGGTTATTCTGAAGACTGAATAAAAATGGGCAGACTAGAAAGACCGAGTAGTTTTTATCTGCTGTCAAATTCTAGAGTAGTTAAAATTGGGGCACCTTTGACTTCTGGTTCTATGCTTATTGACAAGTCGTCAACTGATGCGCCTACGGTGCATAAAACACAGGCTAAAGTAATAAAAGAAGGGAAGACGGGTCCACTTTGAGGTTTTACTAGTCAATTTTCAAAACACAATTGTGTCCAAAATCTGAAATCCCTAAAGAATGGCGTGACTGTTTCTGTGACTCACAACTATGCATTTTCAGTGCATCCCGATCGCCTGCGTAGCAAGTACCTGTTATTAAGTTAATGACCTGTCAAACTCGTTACTACAGACTTAGAAGACCAGTAAAACACTTCCTCCTGTGCCGTAAAAAGCCATTTCTGTACCATGTGGCCATATCCACAGGAAGCCACTCCCCACGGCATGTCTTATCACTCCACCAAGAACAACGCATGCCCTACCAGGAGGCTAGGGGTTAACGCTACTGACAAGCTATTTATTAACAGACCACTGAAATGTGCTAGCCTACCCTCCTACTATTAAACACACACACACTATATATATATCTGGAGAAGAAAGAGTTACAAATTGTGCAATCCTAACGTCCAGATGTTTACACTAGAAAAGGCTTTTCACCAAGTTGCCATTTCCTCTCTGCGGCCGCAGCTTGTAGAAATATCTGATAAAATGTTTAAATAAATGGGCACGGCCGAGAACTTTCTTTTTGTAGAGAACGCCTGGAAGCAGAAAAGTGACACACAACATACTAGGCAACTAATAGATACAAAGCAAGCCTTGAATACGATTATTAACGACAGGCATTCCTTTTTATAAAGAATTATTTTTAATAGCTGTGGAATCACAAACAGCATCATGCTATAATACCCTAATACTCAAGAAAACTACCCATCATAAACATGTTCCAAATCCCATGTTATAGTACACGACTTGTAAAACTATTTTCCTGTATATATGGGGTGTATAATTTGGATACATACATATATATATATATATATATATATATATATATTATATTTAGTTTGTTATGATCACTCGCTTTATTGTTGGACTGTTTACCAATACATACACTTATTCTAGATTGTAAGCTCTTTGCGCAGAGCCCTCCTCACCCTTTGTTTCTGTAAATCCCACATTTTTATTTTAGGTATAAATTTGCTAGTTCTGCTGTACAGCTCTGTGGAATATGATGGCGCTACCTAAATCAATAACTAATAATAAATTCTTGTACACACAGGAGGGGTTAAACCCACCGTCCTTTAAAACAAATGGATGTATCACTAGTGTGACAATTATTACATAAAGTGACATGGGGGGTTAAACATGCCATTAACCGTGTAGTTGCCAAAGCCATGCACTGAAATAGTTAACCCAGCTATGTATGGAGCCCCCACATACCCTCTGTCGACAAAGGGGGGGTGTAATGTGTCTCAATAGCGCATCAATAGGCCCAGTGAGTTGCTGTTGCCCCGGAGGGTGCTGTATCTGCCTGCTGGGGGGGTGACGGGGGAGCAGATCTTACCTGCATCCCAGGCAGGCCGGTCTGCACCGGGGAGTGAGTCATGCTGATGTGCCCGGCTCTTGAAGCACAGCCCCGGCTCAGAGATCCACTGCGAGCCGAGGACACTCCTCCACACCCCGGCTGCGCACAGCCCTCCGGGCCCAGGAGGAGAGATTGCAGGGGGCAGAGGCACAAACACTGGGAGAGTTTGGCAGCAGGAAGAGATTTGCTTTATTATTCGGATGATGATGATGATTTCCGGCTGCAGAGGAATTATTAAAAACAGGGGAGGGGGAAGTAAGAAGCCGCTCCAGCAGGAACAAGGTGAGAATCGCTTTCTCTGCTGTTTCCTCGTTTAAAGAAAACTAGACCAGGAAACAAGAAGAAGAAAAAACACAATAACCACCCACCTTTCCTCCTCCTACCCTCCTATCCTCCTCCTCTCCTCCCCCAGTGCCGCTTCCCCATCCCCTCACAGCTCCTCCTGCACAGCGAGCAGGGGCTGCTGTCACACTTACCCTGCCAGATACATATATATATATACATATATACATACACATACATACATACATACATACATATATATATACACACACATACATACATATATATATATATATATATATATATATATATATATATACATACATACATACATACATGTAAATAATACTTATTTATCCCTTATTGCTGTGATCTTATTATTTAAGGAAAGGAATCTGTTAACGTTGACTCTGAGCTGTAAAGTGCATAGAGATAGACAAGGGCATCTCTGGGTATTTGGGAGCCTTCGGGAAATCGATTGGGGTATACCGGGTATGAAGATATTTGGACATGAAGTCCTGCCGGTAGTTTTCTGTCGGTTCTACACTAACTTACCTCCCAGATGTCCTGGTTTTCGTAGGACAGTCCCAATTTCCAGACACTGTACTGGGTGGCTTCCCATCACTTTTGCAGGCTGTTGGGATCATTGCAGTTCCCACAAGGCCAACTTGTGACGGGAGCTGGTGGCCATGCCCTCCTACTTGTTGTGTGCGGTACTGTATAACTAAATATCCAAAGAAAGTTAAATGGTATCCAGGGGTGTACCTAGAAACCACAGGGCCCTGGGGCCCTCCAACTTCACCAAGCAACAAGGCCCACAATGCTGCCTTTGCCCCAAGCAGCTTATCAGTGCCATCCTAACTCCCAAGCAGCTTATCAGTGCCATCCTAACTCCCAAGCAGCTTGTTTGTGCCATCTAAACATCCGTGCTCACATACACCATTACATCCTTGCTCACACACATTTATACAAAGACATTCATGCTCACATACATACAAACATACATACATTCCCTCCTCCTCTCACCACCTCACACATTGTGCAAGGAGCCTCGGGGTCACTCCCGATGAGTTTCTGTCTCCCCATGTAGTTTTGCCAGTTCTGCTCCTTTGATACATCTACGTGAATCTTGACATGTATAACTGGTAAACCAGGCCTGAATTGCTCGGTTACACATTGAGCAAGGTAGCACTTAGAAACAAAGAATCTGACAGCAGATAAAACCATTTGGCCCATCTTGTCTGCTCATTTTATTTAACTTTACGTTTCCTGATCAGTACCATGTGTGTCCAGAAAAAAAAACAGCTTGTGTCATGACACCATGCTGGGTATAGTTAAAATTAGCACTCTTCTCTAAGAGGGTTACACCGGGCAGATCAAGGCTCTGAAGCAATATCAGCAGGTCAGGATTTGGGATTAAAATTGGCTCATTAAACTCTTGCTGGATACACACAACTGCAGACTATGTGTTTACTCTTTCTTACAATTAAGGACAAGATCTGTTGCATTAAAGGCATTAAATGTACATGAGAGGCACCGGTGGCCAGTCTGGGTCTGAACAACCACTTCTCTCAAAATGTTGACTTTAGGCAAAGCAAAGAAACTAGATTAGTCAGACTCAAATCAGCGAAGGGCTGCACGGATTGTTGACGGTTATGGGATTTCAGCAAACAGACATATATGTAGCACTTTGCTATGCAAAATACAAAAGAAAAAACAGCACAGTGTGGTCAGTTACCTGTATTTGCCAAACACTTTTCCATCCTCTTTATTCTGTGGTTAAAGAATTCTAAATCAGGGGTTAGTATAAAACCATTAATCTCAGGATTGTGTAGTCTTTTTTTCCTTGGCACACAAACAGCTATGCATCCAAACTTCCTGCCCTCCCTAATTCTTCTGGCAAGAGCGGCTTCTGTTACAGCCATTGGGACAGGGTCTGGAGCATGACTTCCAGGGTGTTGGCACAGTCCTCCATAGTTTCCTTCTAACTGGCATTGCTTGTCTTCAAAAAGTGGAGCACTGGGATATAACATCCAGCATCATGGACTTCCCCATGTCAACAGAAGCCAGCATTGCTCAGGCATTCCCTTCTGGGAGACATCATTGCTGGCATCCAAGAGAAGAAAATTACTAAAAAATAATAATAAAATAAATCAATTAAAAAAATAAACAATAACTTGAAGTTTATGGTATTTGGTAGGAAACAGTTGATATTACAGGTACTTAGGAGTTATCCAATTTTCCCCTCGCCCCTTCTCATTGATTTTTATGGCCCTTTCTTCCCTCATTTGATCCCTCTCACTTTTTCTACCAACACTACAATATGTATCAATGACAATATATTCCCATATACATTGCCTGTAAAGGACATTGAGAGAGGTTGCAAATACACCAGTGATGAGGTTTAGCAGGTAATATCCTAATAGCAGGGGATTCAGACCTCCTGTAGACAGTGCAGGGCAATATTGCTTGTTAACTACACCTGTAAAAAAAAAAAAAAAAAAATCACTGTCCTTAAGTTAAAATTTTCCTGGACCTCCGGTATACTATTACTATACTACTATATTCCCTATTTACTTATCGGAGGTGGTGGGTATATACTTCCCAGAAGGTGCATACATACCTTAGGACCTTGTTTGAATGCGTTTACTATGGAATATTGAAAACTTTGCATGTTTTATATTCTGTGTTTTTATTTTGTTTACATAAACATATTGACACGTATACTTTGGTAAAACTATTCACTCTATTTAGTCTGATGTGATTTATTTGTGGTTTAGTGCTTGGACAATTTAGAACTCAGGCAGTATGTGTAAGAGGTAGCTGATATTTTTTAAGGAAATTAAGAAAAAGTCATGTGGTTTGTAGTTGATAAAGAAAACAAAAGACTAGTGGGGAGGGGGAATCATTTTTTTTAAAACAACTTGCAAGTCAAA
The DNA here is from genome assembly GCF_027358695.1 of Spea bombifrons. Classification (NCBI taxonomy): domain Eukaryota; kingdom Metazoa; phylum Chordata; class Amphibia; order Anura; family Pelobatidae; genus Spea; species Spea bombifrons. The sequence continues at coordinate 98,344,837 of NC_071088.1, read as the reverse complement.
AGGGCAAACATCTTCACCTTTCATCTTCACTCAAACAACTCTTGAGTATACAAGAGACATACCTTACAGGCTCGGAACATACAAAGGACATGGGTGGGACAGGATACTTTACCCTCCCTCGTCTCCAAACAAAGAGCAGTAGTTATCCTAATAAGTAAAACATGCCCTTTGAAATAGTCTTTTGACAAACCGAAACAACCATAGTCATTAATTATGTGAAAATATCAAATTGCTGTATATAAAGGCATCATGGTGTTTACAATCAAGATGGGGGGCAATATGTATAATTATATAATTAAATAGGAGAATCTCTAGAATGCAATCACGTTTCTGTGCACACCATTAGAGGAGAATAGTTCAGGTCTTAACATCTGACACAAGAAAAACACCAAATATTTAACTTGAATCATGAGTGCCATATGGAATAAACAGAAGGATATTTAAATGGTAACTACCATGACCACTAGTATGTTAAGCAAATTAATTCTAGTTTATTCTTTCCTCTGAAGGTTTAACCTCATAAAAACAATAAAAACAGTTTTTTCCTCCTCTGAGTGACAACACATATGTGAGCATGCGCAAGGGGGACCAGACAAGTATTTACTGTTACCTTTTTGTGGTCCCCCTCTCAGTTATTATATGCATTAAATGATAGGGAAGAAATAAGATAATCAGAATCAAACATAGAAGTTAAGATACCCTTTCCAATTACGTCTCTTGTACTAGCCATGAGAACAGGAACCCAGCAGAGTCACCTGAATGACTCCCCTCCTTCTTCCCCTGGGGGCGGGACAAGAGAAGTTGCAGAGGGAAGAAGCCGGGCCCCTGCAGAGCAAGTATGTGTGATTAAGGGAGTGAATGAGTATTTAAATGTTTGTGAATGAGTGTGTGTGATACCAGAGTGGCATATAGGGGTATAAGGCATATCATGGGGCAGTGTGGCATATAGGGGGTTAAAACTTTTTTTGTTGTGTGGTAATTTTAATTAAACAGGCTAAGTCTTTTTTCTTGACACGACTTCCGTTTTAGGTTCACCTTGTCTTAGAGCAGCCATCACTTCCTAAATACCATCTAAGCAATGGATCACTAAATCCCCCAGTGATAGCAACAGCTGCATATTCGGCAACAGCTTGAGCCACAGCCTGGGAACAAATTCACTAGGGCACAAATGCAGCTAACAGCTCCAGCACACAGTGGAATAAACAGAGAAAATTGTTTTGGAATTCACATCTGGCCCTGACTTCATTCTCTCCAATACTTTTAATTGCGCATGGTCAGACTGCTGATAACACCAGAAAGGAATTTTGCTTGTGCACAGAGTACTATCCAATTCCCACAGCCGGATGTTTCAGTTAGAAATCTTTTGTGTTTATACACTGTATTGATGGAAGCCAAATTCTGTGTTCCGTATGCCATATATAAACTAAAGGAAAGATTTTAAAAAATATATGATCACTGGTGCATCAAGTGTTATTGTTTCAAATTACATTTTTTTAGCGGCCCTAAGCCACCCAAAATAGCAAAATGTTCTTTAAACATTACGTTCAATATATGGGCATTTTAAGGGGCAGTCATACTCAGATATTTTTATTTTTTTTTGCTATTTGTTAAATGAGTTGCTCACCCAGCACATCTTTTCATACTAGTTAGGAATACAGGTGTATATGCATCTGTTTGCACATACAGTGTGTATATATATATACAGGTATCTACCTATGATAGAACAAAACTGTCCTGTAACAATGTCACGATGAATGTAAAGTTACAGGATGCTCCACATTGTTGCTGCCATGATCATGGTCATCAGAAGGATTATATGGTAAAATCTAGTTGTGGGCATTTTTATTGCAGGAAATGACAAGATCACTGCTTTTATTCACACATGTACAGAAGAGATTGTGGAACAGAATGACTATATATACACAGATCAGCCATAACGTTATGACCAACTGCCTAATATTGTGTAGGCCCCCCTTTTGCCGCCAAAAGAGTCCTGACCCATCGAGGCATGACCTCCACTAGACCTCTGAAGGTGTTCTGTGGTATCTGGCATCAAAACATTTGCAGCAGATCCTTTAAGTCTTGTAAGCTGCAAGGTGGGAGCTTCCATGGATTGGACTTGTTTGTCCAGCACATCCCACAGACGCTCGATTCGATTGAGATCTGGAGAATTTGGCAGACCAAGTCAACACCTTGAACTTGTTGTTGTGTTCCTCAAACCATTCCTGAACAATTTTTGCTTTGTGTCACGGCACATTATCCTGCTAAAAGAGGCCGATGCCATCAGGGAATACTGTGTACATGGTCTGCAACCATGCTTAGGTAGGTGGGATGTGTCAAAGTAACATCTACTTGAATGTCAGGACCCAAGAGTTTCCCAGCAGAACATTGCCCAAAGCATCACCTCTGCCTCTGCCTGCTTGCCTTCTTCCCATAGTGAATCCTGGTGCCATGTGTTGTCCGGGTGAGCAGCGCACGTGCACCTGTCCATCCACATATGGAAAAGAAAACGTGATACAACAGACCAGGCCTCAGTGGCATATAGGAGGGTATAAGGCATTTCTGGAGGCAGAGTGGCATATAGAGGGTTAAAAAGCATATCATGGGGCAGAGTGGCATATAGGGGGGTATAAGGCATTTCTGAGGGCAGAGTGGGGGGCAGGTTGGTAAATAAAAGGAAATAAAAAATATTTTTCTCAATCATAGCTTTTATTAAATATGAAAAAATAGTTTACATGAATTAATATTTACTATTAAAACTTTTTTCCTATAGGGTCATCTTATAATCAGGCTTTTTCTTTTTTTCCTAAATTAATATTAAGATTTTGGGGGGTCGTCTTATAATCGAGCAAATGCGGTAACTTTTTTAGGAATTTGAGCTACAGTATCTAGTCTGTTGGATTTGACTACACGGTTCACTGCTTTTCCTTCCTTGGCCCACTTTTGATAGGTACTGACCACTGCAGAACGGGAACACCACACAAGAGCTGCGGTTTTGGAGATGCTCTGACCCAGTCATCTACCCATCACAATATGGCGCTTGTCAAAGTCCCTCAGATCCTTACGCTTGCCCATTTTTTCCTGCTTCTACATCAACTTTAAGGGCCAAAATGTTCACTTGCTGCCTCATATATCCCACCCAGGTGCCATGATAACAAGATTATCAGTGTTATTAACTTCACCTGTCAGTGGTCATAATGTTATGGCTGATTGGTATGTGTGTGTATATATATATATATACATATATATATATATATATATATATATATATATATATATATATATATATATATATATATATATATATATAGGAACATTTTCTAGCTATGTGTAGCAGAAGATCACCATATTACGGGTATATTATACGTATTGTCTTCATAAGGATTTGTCTCCATAGTCACTTTATTCATTCTTTTGTGATTATATACATGACTATGCCACAGTATATTCTGCATCTTTTTATAAGCAGTTATGGAGCTGGAGTCTGGGGATAAAGAACACAAAAAAGGGAAATGTTTTAAATTAACTTTTTCTTAAAGAATGCCTAATGGACAAGTGCATGTTTTGTAACATCTGGTTACACTTAAGACAAAACGGGAAATTAGCTTTATTATGTTATTTACTGTGAACGTTATATGTTAAATTATTTCTGCATGTTCTATTATTCTAGTAGGTCTTCTTTTGGGTCATCCTTTTCTAGTGCTTAGTGGAAACCAGCCAAGTGGAATTATATTCAGGACTGGAGTGGGATGCAAAATAAGCCCTAAACAGTCTTCTTTGTTCCTTCTTACTGTTCTCAATACCAAGATGGTTGCATGGATATCTATAACAATTTGACATGACTGTATGTCACTCGACATGGCTGAAAGCAGTACTTCCAGAAGATTGATGTTTGCTTTTAGGTTCATTCATTATATTTATGTTCATGGTCACATGAACCAAAGTGAATTATCAATGTGGGCCTGAGCAGACCATGTGATGAGTTTTATCATCAGATACTAGGTACCTCAGATCAGTACATAGGGTCTAGAATTGTTTAGAAGTATTGTTTGAGCAACATAAAAAAACTACAATAAACAACATATGACATGCATGTATTTTAAATTAAAAATGGTTTAGTAGGTTTAATGCAAAATAGTAAAAATATTTTGTGCATCTGACGGTTGTTTTTAAAATAATCTATTAATTAATCTAATATTACAATACAATTATATTCTTACTATTGCCACCAATTTTGAGTTTTGATCTATCTAATCTAACACACCCTGGACATTTATGCAAAGGGCTCTATTCGTGCAAAGATGTCTCCTGTAAGATATTTGTTGAGCTGGGCAGATGGGGAATGGAGTCTAATTTTTATACTGCTATGGAGCGCTTTAAAAAGATGATGGAGCCAAAGACCACCAGTCCACCCCAAAAAAAATATAATACACATTTGATACACATATCAGTATTTTTTTAAGTAAATCTCTTGCTCCTGCTTTCTGCCTATTGCTAAAGTATGTAATGACCAAGCAGGGCTGGTGCAAGGATTTTTGCCGCCCTAGGTAAAACATAATTTTGCCGCCCCTGGCGTCACCCCCACAAGCCCCTCCCCTTTTCCACACCCACTTATATCCCACTCCTCCCCATAGTGACTGCGAGCCGGGGCAGCGCTTACGGAATGACCGTGGCCGGAGGCTGCAGCCTGCACTGCCTGCATGGCTGCCCGCCTTCCGTCAAGTGACAGCAACTGGGCCGGACTGGGAATGAAAAGCAGCCCTGGAAACATTTGGAGACCAGCCCCATATAGTTTATCTCGCGGTCGCGCTCTTATACCCACACGCACCCCTAATACATACCTGAGTCACACTATTTGCCATACAAATAACTATAAAACATTCCTTTTATCACATTATTTGTATTAAAATGCCAGAAAGCAAAAGTGTTAAAAGGCCCTAATAAATTAAATACATTTCACATAATGGAATAAAAATATTTGCTACTGCAAACATTTTTAGATGAAAAAGCTCCATTTTATTCAGTGGAAAAAAACAGTGATCACATTATTCTTCACGATATTATTGTAAGAAACTTTTATTTCTTTATTAATTCATGTAAACTATTTTTTCATATTTAATAGAAGCTGTGATTGTTTTTATTTCCTTTTATTCGCTAACCTGGCCCCCCAGTTACGCAGCCATCTGCCCCCAGGCTTGCCACTCTGCCCCCAGAAATGCCGTATACACCCCTATATGCCACTCTGCCTTCCTGAAATGCTTTATACCCTCCTATGTGCCACTCTGCCCCATGATATGCCTTTTAACCTCCTTTATGCCACTTTGCCCCATGATATGCCTTTTAACCCCCTTTATGCCACTCTGCCTCCAGAAATGCCTTTTAACCCCCTTTATGCCACTCTGCCTCCAGAAATGCCTTTTAACCCCTATATGCCACTCTGCCTCCAGAAATGTCTTATACCTATCTATATTAAAAGGCAAATCATGGGGCACTCTGCCTCCAGAAAAGCCTTAAGCCCCATATAACACACACACCCTGACTTACCACTGCTTCCGGTGTCTGGTGAGGACGTGGGACGAAGTGCTGAGGCACTGCCATTGGGCGGCGGGGTGTGTGCACACCGGCCCCTTTAACTTCATTAGGCGTAGTAAAAAATTTGAAAATATCCAAGCTTAAAATTAAACCAAGGGGAACTAATAATGGGCTTGTGCCAAGAATGAAAGCAGACAAATGTATCTTGATGTCCGTTGTTACAAAGCAGACTTTCTTTTACCAAGGTCTAACAAAATGGCGGTCCGTAATCAGCGTGGCTGGTATTTTCTCCAAAGCATTTTCACACCAAAAATAAAATGGTAAAGGATAATGTCGGTAGATTATCATCCTCATAGGTTCTTTTTAAGTGATAATTCTGGTATGTATAAATTGTTTTTCAGCCCTAGGTTAAAGGACATCTTCTCTGTCAACATATTAAATTGTACATTATTTAGTTTTATATATATATATATATAGGAAATTTCCCGGTATCCCGGTGGGCCAGTCAGGCCCTGACCGCGGCCGGCCCTGTGACCAAGGTATAAAGAACAGTTCTGGAAGAAAATTGAAAATGTGACATAACTGTAAGCTTGCGAGCAGGCCTTTCTCCACCTAATGTATCGGTTTGTCTTAGTCAATTCCAGTCTTGTTATACCCCTAGAATTTATGTATTTTATTAAGTGCTGCGTTTAATTGTTTGCGCTATATAACTAAAAGATAATAATAATGATAATGATGATTCTGGTTCCTCAAAAAGTAACACTTTGCAGATAAATTCCTTTCTATGCATGTGGTCCATACTTTCTTTCATCCATAGACTAAATGAAAGCAATGGATTTACAGAAAAGAGTCCTTTCAAAAATATGCCACCATATCCTAACGGTTAGTTTATAAACTTTGATCAGTAGAGCTGTGAGCAGTCAGCCAGAAGAATATACATTAAAGCACATATATGTAATCTGGTATCTGATCGTGTATTTTATTTTTTATTGTTCATGCTTATATTTTTATGGGATGCATAGATCCACATTTATGTTAATCTATCTAGAACAATATGGACAAGCGTACATCAGGATCTGATTTTAGCAGGCGTTGCAGCTTGGAAATAAACGTAGACCATTAATGCCACACTACTTCAAGAAACCCTGGAGTCATAGGCGTAAGGGGAACATGACCCTGCCAGCACTACAGGACGGTGCACATGGTATTAGGGCAGGAAAGGGTTAACTCAGCAAGGGTTAGCACTTTAATTATATTACTTACTAGGGGCCAAAAGGCCTTCCTATTTTACATATACAGAGACACTCCTGCAATATATACGTTTCGTTGGACACCATTAATGGATCACATGTGATGAAGGTTCTAAACCCAAAAGCCTGGTCAGAGCATCAAATGCAAACAAAAGGGACAAAGGTATTGTCCATTACACCAACAAGGACTTGGTGAGGTCAGGCACTGATGTTGGACGAGAAGGCCTGGCTCGCAATCTACGTTCCAGTTCAGCCCAAAATTGTTTGATGCGGTTGAGGTCAGGGCTCCGTGCGGGACAATCAAGTTCTTCCACACCAACCTCATCCAACATGTTTTTACGGACCTTGCTTTGTGCACTATTCATGCTGGAATAGAAAAGGGCCTTCCCCGCACAAAGTTGGAAGAATAGGATTGTCTAAAATGTCTGTTTGCTTTAGCATTGACTTTACCCTTTACCGGAACCAAGTAAAAAAGCACAGACCTAGATTTCAACTTACCAGCCAGGGCTCCCGGTTGACGCCACTCTTTCAGAGTCACGTCCGCACATTCCACTGGTGGATCACGAAAGGTGTTGGGGATATGCTCCTGAACGATAAACCCTGCTCCTATCAACACCACATTTCTCGCTATGAACTCCCGGCAACAGAAATTTCCCCGTTTCATCAGCTCTCACATTTCGTCCGTCTCTTTCAGAAGCGTCACCCGGATCATGTCCCGATGTTTTATGAACAGGCCACCCGACTCCCACACAAACCGCGAGGTGCGATTTCTCATCTGTACAACCACATGTTGGGGGTCAAGTTTCCATCCTCGCCTCTGTTCGAACAGCGCTGGGAGACAGACCTGGGACAATCCCTTGAGTCTGGAGACTGGGGAGAGATATATGAAAACGCCTGGGAAGTTACCGCGTGCACACTGGTTCAGGAGAACTGCTATAAAGTTCTTTCGCGTTGGCACCTTACGCCATCCAGACTCCATCGTATGTTCCCGTCACATTCACCTCTATGCTTCAGGGGGTGTGACGAGGAGAGGACCTTTCTGCACACGTGGTGGACCTGCCCTCAGGTTGCGTCTCTTTGGTCCTACTTCTTCGACAGCTTGAGTGCAGCCTTTGGTGTACGCCTGCATCCTGACCCCTGGACAGCCCTTCTCTGCAGAAACTACCCACTGGACACTCTGACCAAACCGGCTCACCGTTTAATCTTTCGAATTTGTACGGCGGTCCGTCTGGCTATCGCTAAGATTTGGAAGTCGGGTGCCCCCGCCATCCCTTTTATTGAAGCAAAAATTTGGGACATCCTCAAGTTAGAAAAAATTATCGCATGACACGTCGCACCTCTTCTACCTCACGTGGGATCCCTGGCTGGAGAAATTTGTGCCGCTTCACGTCGCTATATCTTGGCTGTAAGAGTCGTCATTCCCCTTTTTTTCCCCCTCCTTTCTTCTTCCCTTCTCTCTCTCTATCCCTCTTTCTCCTTTTCCTTCTCTCTGTATACGCGGATTTCCATTGTTGTGTTATGCTCTGTGACGGTACCGGATGCGACCAGCATTCTATTGGTCTTCTCGTCTCCGTTCTGTATTATGTAATCGATATTTATGTATCTCGTCTACGTGGTTGTCACAGTGCGAGCTATGCCTGTTTTCGTCATATGACACATGATTGTTCACCATTCTTGTCATCCGATTTGATGTACTCATGTCATGTCAACCTTGTTATGCTTCTGGTCACAGCTGCCTTGGAAATCCTGGCTTGTTTTTCTGTTATACATTAAAATAAAATAAAATACTTCTCAAAAAAAAAAGCACAGACCATTATCCTGAGGCTGTTTGGAACTTTGTAGTAACTTTGACAGTGATTGGTGGCCAGATAGCTGCACAAAGAGTGCCCAAATACCCCTGATACGATAGTCTGGGTTGTCTGCTTCACAGAAATATATACTTTTGTGGGTATTTTTGGTTTATTTGTTTAAAAATAGAGTCGCAATCCCATCATACCTAATTCTACGGCTTTGTAAAGAATAATGTACACCTTATAGTATGTTGAAGTGTAGTAGTGCTGGGGAAGTATGGAAATTCTATATACATGAGGTAATTCTGAAATCAGGACACCTGAATTGATAAATTTGGAGGAGATTTTCCATCACTTTACATAATTTTGTGAGGATTCAGAGGGGAAAATACATAAAAAAATGTAAGTTTTTTTTTTTAATTTTCGCTAGTTTCTACTAAATTTCTAATCATACATTTTCAGCTAATTATCTAACTATGGTATCAAAAGAAAGCCCTGTCTCTCCTTGAAAAAACAATATATAGTTTACATGGGTACACTATTCACAGGTAAGCAGAATAGTCGCTGAACCGAAATACCGCAAAAATGGCCAAATTGCTCCGGGTCTTGAGGTACCAAAAACCCCTGGGACTGAAGGGGTTCAAGTACTTTAATATGCATATTTTTTTTGTGAAGCTGTCTAGGATATTATATTGTGCCTTTAATTAATTACTTTTTCTCTCTACCCATCTACCCGCATTGAACTGTTTCAATCACTCCAGTTTCGGGGGTTGCGCCACCTGGTGGATGAAAATGTATAAGCATCAAATGGTAAAAATATGGAAAGACAAAATCTTCAAATTTGGATGTTTAAAATCATAATGGTCAAGTGTATATATATATATTTGAGTGTACGTGGGTATGTGTAATCTTATGTAGTGTAATGATAATTCAGTCTTGGTTTTCGAGAGTCAGTCTCAAACATGATTTTTCATTTAAGGCGGCATTTGTCTTTTAATTTTTAATTTACAATGCGGTCAAAAAAGCAACAAGGATCACTAATGGCTGTACATCATTCAATGCTTCTGAATGATAAGATATTTGTGGTGGATTTTTTTGTGGTGGATTTTTTTGTGGTGGATTTATGTAGTGATGCAATGCACAGTTTTCCATAAACTAGGCATTTATAAATAATCTACCATGTCCTAAGAAAAAAATGTGTGTATGTATTTATATATATGTTGCTATCAAACTACCAGAAGTTACTCTTCAGTAGAACTCAACAGCTGAAAATAGCTACTGTTAATGTTATTACTTTATTATTTATTTTCCATTTATCATTGAGGTGTTTAGAATAAATGTGGGCCCCCGTGTATGAAGCACAATCCAATGCCACCTTTACCATAGGGTGAAAAAGGCCAACTGCCCAGGGCACAGATATGCTCAGTAGCACCTTCACCTGGCCCATTCTTAATAGATTCTTCTGCCCCAGGTGGTTTGTTTCCTGGTCTCTTTCTGTCTGGATTGTGTCTGGAGTTCATATGCCATGTTATGTGTACTAGAGGCAGAAGATATTCCTGCTTTCTGAGTTGCCCATTTTGTGTGTTTAAATGCATCTGAGCGGCAAAATTCATAAAGTATATACATAAAGCTCTACAACAGAGGATTGACGATGGTTCCAATTATCTTAAAGAAGGCCCTGGTTCTTAGGGACGTATTTATCTTTGGCGCTAACTTAGGTCTGATCCAGGGTAGCACCCACAGCCTCCTCCTTGAACAGTGTCCATCTTATTCAGTGACAGGATGAAATACACAGCACCTGGGAACAGCATGCTTGGACGCTGTGGTGGATACAGTCCTCCATGGTATAGATAGTCCTGTTGGGGACATTAGAGATCTCCTATGTAAAAGGCCAATTAAGCAGAGGGACCCAGTTGGGTGGTAGAAGGGCCGCCGTGCACACAGACCTGTTGGACTAGACCAGGTGCGTCCAACCTGCGGCCCTCCAGCTGCTGCAGAACTACATCTCCCATTAGATGTAGTCCTGCAGCAGCTGGAGGGCCGCAGGTTGGACGGCCCTGGACTAGACCATAAAGGACCTCTGCTGGTTTTGAGTCTCCATTTTAGTCTGCAGCTTTGTAATAGAATAAACAGGTCACTTAAATGTAACCATGTTCCCAAATCAATTAAAATTTTAAAGTATCCTAAGAATGTAAAATTGAGCCACAATATTAACCTACAGGTCTGGAAAAGCAGACGCAGAGCTCTTTTTAGAATCAGTTTAGAGAGCAGGGCTAGCTAACAGTCTGAGTAGGGATAGGGTAGAGCAAAGCATCATTCCCTCTGTACATATATACACACAGATTAGTCTAAATTGGTGCTTTACCCTCCAAGAATTACAGAAAAAAAAAAGATTTATTTTACCCTGAAAAAAAGATCAGTTAAAATTAATTTTTATTGAAACACTTTAGCTATGGCAACGAATCAACAAATATATGTGACATTCCCGATGATGAAGGCACGGAGATACTTAACAGCTTCTTTCTTTTGTGTGTGTGGTTCTTCTTTGAGGTTTCATTCTCATGCAGGCAGTTCTATACAAATACTGTCCATGATGGGAGCAATGTGTTTATTTGACAAATACAATATTTACATCTTGTGTTGATTAAGTTTACATTTTTGTTTGTGAATAAGGTCCATTTCCATTCTCCAGACCTAATGCCTCTTTTTCCTTGGCCTTCTTTTTCTCGTCCGCCGTATCAAATCCGGCCTCAATCTCTGCTGGGTCCACATAGGTGTAAAAATAGGCCATGATGGCAAAGATTATACAAACTGCCACCAGTAATGCCGCAAATAGCACATATTCTGCCCACTGTAAAAATTCAAAGCAGAAAACATGAATTACCATTAAAATAATCTGCAACATACCTTTTTTTCCTGTCATTGAAGCATAAATAAAATTAACTAAAATAAACTTTATACACAGCAGTCATCCTGAGTCATGCTGAGAAGTCTACTAAAATACCATATTTTAGTATGCTATAGGCGAGTATAAAACCATGGTGGATTGAGTGCCCCCCCAATGCATCAGGTTGTCCCCCCGAAGATTGTTTTACAAGGGATCAAGAAGTCTGTGCCTGATCTGGTAGAGTCCTGGGCATGTGCTTCATATGACGGAGGATCTTGTTCCACAACATCACATTTCCAAAGTTCAACACAAAAGATCTACTGATTGCTAAAGCAGCTCCTTCAAACATAGCACTATGGGGGGTATAAAATGTCTAAAAAAGATTTAAAACATTACACAGAAGCAAGAACACAAACCTCAGGATTCTGTTTAGGTAACAAATATATATATTTTGTTATATAGGTTTTGTTTGTTTTTACCTGCTCTCCAATATGTGAGGCACCAGCAATAATAAGGACTATGATATTGCCAACGGCCACAGTCAAGAGCCACCCGGCCTGGAGTACAGATTTCATATTAGATGGGGCCTGAAAGAAAACATAGTGGAAACAAGATAACAATAATGCTGGGGATTACAAGTATCCAATCAGGGCTAGATTCTAATAATTCTGCCCACATTTACATCTGTTCTGGCTATACACTATCTGACCAAAACTATACAGACGCTCCTAATCGTTGAGTTCAGGTGTTTCAGCCATACCCTAACGTGTATAAAGTACAGCACATAGGATGCCACAAGTCAGGTTGTGAAATATCTGCCCTTCAAAATTTACGCCAGTCCACTGTAAGTACTATAATGGTAAAATGAAAATGAAGCAGTAGACACACATTCACAGAGCGGGGCTGCCGAGTGCTGAGGCACATAGCTCATAAAAATCACCTGTCCTCTTTAGCATCACCCACTACAGAGTTCCAATTTGCCTTGTCACAAGCATTGTGTGCCGGGAGCTGCATGAAATGCCAAGAAGCTGCACACAAGCCAAAGATCACCATGCTCACTGCCAAATGTGATGTAAAGTGTTCTCTGGTGCGATGAATCACGCTTTACTATCTAGTCAAATGGATGAATCTGGGCTTGGTGGAAGTCAGGAGAAGGATACCTAACGGAATGCATAGTGCCTACTATAAAGTTTGATGGAGGAGCAATAATGGCCTGTGGCTGTTTTTCAGGGGAAGGGCTAGGCCCCTTAGTTCCAGTGAACGGTAACGTGAAGGCAGCAACATACAAAGACATTTTAGAAAATAGTATGTTTCTAACTTTGTGACACCAGTTTGGGGAAGGCCATTCACTGCTCCAACATGACTCTGTCCCTGTGTACAAAGCAAGGTCCATAAACAAATGGTTTTGCGAGATTTGGTGTGGAGGAACTTGAGTGGTCTGTACAGACCACAAAACTTAATCCATTCAAAATCTTAGGGATGAACTGGAATGCTTATTGTGAGCCAGGTTCTCATTCAACATCAGTACCTGACCTCACAAATGCTGTTTGGGCTGAATGGGCACATATTCCCACAAACACACTCAAAATCTTATGGAAAGTCTTCCCACAGGAATGGAGGCTGTTATAGCCCCAAATGGTGGTTCAACTTCATATTAATGGCCATGGTTTTGGAATGAGATGTTCATCAAGCTTATATATGTGTGATGGTTAGGTGTCCACATAAGTTTGGTCATCCTGCATCTTGGCTTTGGCATTTCAGTTGTTTCACATAACTGGAAAATTGCATGTTATGCCACATATGACACAGTACAGGCAATAAGTATTAGGACTCTGCAAGATGAACCATGTTATTTTGCAAGAAGGTTAATGGCTGATATGGATTTAAGTGACCCTGTATTTTGGTATCATAAGGACATGTTATTTAAATGTAAAGAAAATATAGAGCAATATTGTGTATGTTACCTACCTGAGAGTATGAGAACTCTAGTCCAGTGACCGAAAAGACAACCTCGCCTGCTGTAATGAGAAAGTACTGTGGGATCTGAAGAGCCATGTGGACTTTGTTGGGTGGGATATCTTCAATAGATTCAGTTTGTAGCAAAGAAGTACACTGTTTAAGAAAAAAAGATCAGCAGACTTAAAAATTAAAACTGCAGGTTCTGCTAAAACCAGTTCCGGCCACCTGGTCAGATTACTTACTTTGTTAATGACTATGGTGTATGAGCTTCCAAATCCAAATTTCACAGAATCAGCTGAACATTTATGGCCCTTCTCAGTAGTAACTGCAATATTTTTTCTGGAGAAAATGGAGATAATTAAAACACATTTAGAATAAGGAGCTGACGTGTTAAAATAAACAGAGAATCACCTTGTTTACAGCCAAGTAAAGGACATTTATATTAATGTCAAAATGTAGCTCTATATAAGGGATAGGAAGGGAAATGAAAGCTTGTATTATTAATTATAATATTATTGTATTATAGCAAAATAATAATTTGCAGCATGAGAGCTTTCCTTTGGAAGTGTTATTGAAGGAAACATAGAGGAGAGAGGTTATGAGTAAAAAAAAATACATAAAAAGATGCAACATGAGATGAGATGGTCAATAAGTTGGACAAGATGTCATTGGTCAAGATGTTAAGTTAAAAAAGAGAGGCTGGATAATAGTAGATCGAGGTACTTACATTCCCAAGGATACCATTGTGTAATTGGACATTGTGAATGGCATCACGTCACCCACCTCCACATTAGCCACAGTCACATTGATCATTTCATTAAGGTTGTTGAAAAACCTAAAACAATTTCGTGTTATAAGGAAGTTGTGGTTTGGTACTTTACTAAGTTTTTTAAAAAAGAGTAATGCAGCAATTATTAAAATGCAGATGATTTCCCATGAAGCATTATTTAGCAAGTTAGTCTCCCAATAGAAAAAAAAAATGCCCCTGTTCTAAAAATGTAATGCATACCTGATTGCATTGCTGCCTTGCTCTGACTTTTCACTTAAGTCTTCAACCTGTACATAAGCAAAGCAACCATTTAATAACATTATTTATGTCTTGTCTAATCATTGAGTGTTTTCCTATTTTCCATTGTTTATTGCTAAACAAAAAAAGCTGATTGTTTTGGTAATGTGTACCCAAAATACAATTCATACACATTTTTTTATTCAGTATCAACAGATTCAGCACAGAACAACTGAACCTAAACCCCCAAAGCTTTCCCTGAAATCAACAGCACTTATTCATAAATGTATAGTAAGTACAGCACTGTTAAGGGGTGGTAATATACACCCTATTAGAGCTACCTTTTTAACAAATATCTAAAAGCCTTTATGGCCAACGATAAGAAAAGTACAGCTCCTATGTCTTTTAGATAGATTTAAGACATGAGAGGAAAAAGCAGCCTACAATACTAATTGATACAGATGCTATGAGCAGTGCAATGGAACGTGTGAGTTATAGGGTTGGATGGAACAGAGGGAACGAAAAACCTCATTCTACTATACATGAATTCTTATACCCTTTTGCAATATCAGGGTAAAGTTATATTTAGAAATCTAGATACTTCCATTCGTCTCAGATCATTCTTTGACTATAGCATTTCAGAAGACCCACTAAGATCTGTCTCTCACCCACTCCTAATGTGAATACATACACATGGAACAAATAAAATATAGATTTCTAACACAACCTAAGCACCATTGCGTAACATTTATTTATAAAGCCCCTGCATTTTCCGCACGATACACAATTTGTGCACATTAACTGTTTGAATTCAATGTGTATTATAGTTATATGAAGCTCCACACCCCAGATGGATGGGTACTCACTATGCAAAACAATTACCTTACAGAGTCACAGCAGCCAATTATAATAAGCCGTTCACGCATCTGAAATGGTTAGTGGGTTTTTTTCCGGTCACGTTTCAAGCCCATAATTCACAATAAGGTACGCCAATTTAGATTTTCCAAATCAAACGATTACTTACTAATTGTCCTTGGAAGGCAGGAGTCGTTGTAACGATATAAGTGTATCGAGTCTTTCCCACAGGGCTTCCTAGGGGGATTCCCATGGTTGCGTTTTCAAAGCTAATATTCACATTGTTGGACAGCTTAATTGTCTTGTATTCACTTGCCTGAAAATAACAATATAGTATGAATGCAAACCAAGAGAACATTTTCAGGATATTTAAAAACTACTTCAAGAAAGTTATGTGGCATAGATTTATTTCATTATTATTATTATTGTTTTATATAGCACCATCATAGTCTATCGCGATGTACAATGGGTAGACAGGACATAACAGGTATATAACATAACAATTTGACTTATAGAAATGGGTAAGGAGGGCCCTGCTCAAACTAGTTTATAATCTAGAGGTAGTTAGGGTGTATTACACAAGTGGTCAAAGTGCCATTATTTATTTGCTTTCCTTTTTTTATTCATCTGGTCAATAATTTGGGAATAGTTTTTTGCATTTTTGATTTTTTTTATGAAACATTCAGTAGAAGGATAAATGTAACACTTGCCGTGACCCTGCAGTGGTACTACGTAGCGCAACCAAGCACAACACCTAAAAGTCAAAATCTAAGTCTATTTTTAGTGAATGCACAGGCATACATATATCATAATCCAACTATAGACAAAGGAAGGATAGACTAATAATAATAGTTTTGCTGATTGTGTTTTCCTTTTTCTGCAGGTTGTGAGAGAGAAGTCCCTAACTCTTTCGTGTCACCTCACTTTATGATATAATGTTACGAGTTCACCTATGGATTGTGCATAGCCAGTTCTTGCATTGGCACATGAGAAATGTGCTATAGTTACCCTTCTAAATACATGAAGAAATGTTCCATCTCACATGGAACTCCAACACTGGCGAATATATCCCTTTGGGTTTAAAACCACTAAGGTGTCATGTGTGTCAACCAACTTAACTGGACTATAAAGTATATACCAAAAATTACAACTTCAAAACAGACAGGAATTACAAACGCTGAAAAGCTTAGTACCTGAGAAGGGGATACTTGGACGATCTCGACATTTGGAGTTGTTCCCATATAAGCAAAACTGACGTTTGTGTTGCCTAAATTGATGACTTTAAGTTGAAACTCACTGCTAGAGGGGAAATCCGGCAGGGTTTTCTATAAGCAGAAATGAAGACAAGAACATTTTATTTGAGAACTTTGCTCAGTAACATTAACTGTTGTATTTTATACAGCATTCGCATCCAAAGAGTACAAAATAAGCCAGATTTACTGTATGATAACAGATTTGTTACTAAACCCACTCAAGCATCTTATTTGAAACCGGGCAGAGTTACACGGTATGTTGATGCACTTCATTGCTGTGTTCCATTTGCTAAATTATAAAGAAAAATTACCATAGGAACTAATGGAATATCCCTGCTGAATTGCATCATATTTAGCACTTTGCTTTTTATAAACATGCACACAGCACATAATTATGTGTTTTATTGTGTTCGCTGACCTTGTCATGCCAGACGTCTGCCAGGTTGTGACTTGTGAGTAACAAAGTAGTTCCCACTCTCATAAGGAGTACAGCAAAATATGCTTTGCATACCTGGGAAGTCTGAGTTTATCCCAGAGATCCTGAGTTAAATGTGGAAAAAATAGTGTATATTTCTTTTGCCAGTGTTACTAAAAATGGCTGGGTATCCTGAAATGTTACTTGCGATGTGATGCCACAAACAGCCACGTGGCATATATGTCATCATGCTTGTGATGTAGACGCAGAAACCATACATCAAAATAACAGATCCGCTTTAAGCGATGCACATTCACACCTCCTCTGGGTTTACTTACATCTATCTCGACTTGTACAAGGGCAGCAGCAACAAATGCCATGGCGGCAAGAAACATTCCCACGGTCATTCTCTTCAGAGGCCTAAATTAAAACAATCGCATAGTGAGTGTGGACTATAAAACAAGGTTATATATACAAAATGTATTTATTCTTATTTAACATAAAAAAATCAATTCATACTAATAAGATTACGTGACACCTACTGGTATTGACGGAATTTTATGTATGATGTTTAATTGGCGTCTGTGTGTTGACCATTAATGAAATTATTGTATATAAGTATTTTTAATATCGGACTAAAAATAAACGTACGGAACACTGGATATAAAGTACATCTTGCTGGAGTGCTCTAGACTTACGTGAAGTTTAGCTTGCATTTTCTTAGAAGAGGATATATGACAGCATCCACAATTGGCACCAGGACGATAATCAGAATGGGATTCACTGTCTGTAAAATGAAAATAGGGGTTAACCATGAAATATGCAAAATATGTGGAAGAAAATCATTCTAAGATTATATTTTATAGTACCTTACCTGCATTTGGTCTGGCTGGATCTGAATTGCACCCTAAAATCAAGGATATATGAAAAAAGAAAAAATATACGTATTATTATTATTATTATTACTATACACAGCGCTTAATACAATATATATTCAAGGGGAATGACAAGACGAGAATTGACAGACTAAGACAAACCGATACATGGTGGTAAGAGCCCTGCTCGCAAGCTTACAGTAATCTTGAGGGGACGGGGTGACAAACATAAAGCACAGAGAAAGGGTGAGAGGTAGTGAGGTGGTTGTATCAATGACAAGGAAGTTCTAGCAGCTAAGATGGCGCGGCTTCTCTGAAGAAGTGAGTTTTGAGATGTTTCTTGAATGTTTGGAGGGAGGGTGAATGCTGAAGGTTCCAGAGAATGGCTGGGGGCGAGCCCACCGGATTAGTATGAATAACATTATTAAAATAAATCAGCTTCAGCACTGCATATATACAAATACAATTATAATTATATAATATATTTCTTAATAAAAACATACAAAGTTTCCATCCATTGTAGTGGCTTGCAAAGTCCATCTTGATCCCTTGAAAGAAAAAGAAGGAACAGTGAAGACATTGGAGAACAAAGGTCAGCGTGAGGCAAAAGAGAGTTCTCATGAAAAATGACCAGTTTCTTCCTAGTAATATTTTATAAAAATCCCCTCCCAATAACCTTTGCTTTTTGATTTATTCACAGAAGTATGCTAGAAAGTCGGTTTCTGAAGAGCCAACCCTGGCAAGTTTCTCCAGAAAAAGGACAGAGCTGATGATACATAATTCCGTTCACTTATTTGACTATATATTGTACAGCGTCATCCAAGTTCTTTCGCCAGAAGGAGGGATAGATAGTGAGAAAAGGGATGAGAGGTAGCTAGTAAGAAAGGGGGGGGGGGTTAGTAAAAATATTGAAATATATAAAGAGTGAGAATGAGTGAGAGAATTAATCTGTGGATGCATTGTGTGAATGAGTGAGAGAATTAATGAATTAATGTGTGGATAAATTGCTTGAATTTTGTGAGAATGCATTGAAGAGTGTCTAATAAATGGTTTGTGTGAATGAGTGAGAGAATAAATGATTGTGTGAATGAATCACCTGAAGCCATCCGTTTACAAGATGGGGAAATACATTGGCATCGTATAAAATCACATTCTTTCCATTAGTGTAATTATAGGTGTACCCAATTTACCCAAAACAAAGTATATGTGCGCCCAACTTCTAAACATTTCCTATAAAAGTGTCATTAGGTTTGGGAGATACCCTGATATAACACAAATTTCATTCTGCTTAATTCGTATTAAAGCATGGAACATTTCTTTCCTATTTTACCTGCTGATCAAATAGTGCCCAGAACATGGGGAGTGGCAGGTACAAAAACAGAACCCTCAGGACCATCTTAATTTGTGCAATTAGACGTTCCTAAAAGTAGGGAATAACAACATTGGTAAGGTATTGGAGTTTCATATTCATCTGTAGGTAAATGAGATGGAAGCGTAGGAATTTGCTTTGCTTACTTCATACTTTTCTGTTGCCCAATCCATCCAGTGCTCCCTCTTAGGGATTGTCTTACTACGATTCCTGTACCTGTTCTTGAGGGCAAACTGTCAAGAAAATGAATTTACGTTAGGGGTAACCAGTGTGAATTATACGGCACCTAAACATATGAACTATTTATGCCTGATCTGAAAACCTGCTGTATTATGGAATATTTTATAGGTAACGTAGCGGTCTGATGCTCCAGAGCATGTATGTCTATTATCTATCTTTCAGTGTTCACAAATGGTACCTTAGATTTGGAAATTTCATGTGAAGCAAAAAGTAATTGAAACAGAAAGTTATTTTAGGGGGATTTCCTTTTGCCAACCGTCTACATCTGTGGTGGTTCTTCTCAGGATCCTTTAAGATAGTGGGCTATTTTTATTTTGCCCTACCATGACAAAATGTGGATATCCCCATCAGTACATTAGAGTAAAGAATGGACTATTCATAAAGTCTTGCCAGGAAAGACCTCAACATGTATAGCTTGGAGGAAAGATGAGAGAATAAATAGATGTCTTCAAATATATAATACATATAATAGAATACAGAATAAATAAAGTAAATAAAGAATTGCAGGATTTTTCAAAGGTGGTGAAATGCTAGTAAAATACTTTAGGGTAAGATTTTGTATGTAATGTTAAAAACGGTGGAGTTTAACACAGTGAGAGAATTAATGTGATACCCACAATGCTATCCACATAATAAGGCAATTATTTTAGAAATGGATCTGACCATTTAGATCAATTACATTAGATTACATACACACATAAATATTCACCATCTGGTGAAAATGACTATGCTATACCATCTATATTTGAATACTTGACTTACCCAAATGCATTTGCACACTTGGACAATAATGTTGCCCTGGGGAGATACTTTTTTGTACATGCTGCTTCCAACGATGAATACAACTGTAAAAATAAATTATGATGTACTGTAAACATAGATATATATACACAACAACCCTTGTATTGTGGTGGGAGGGTACTGGGGTCTACATTAGGATCTAGTTTGTAACCCACCTGTAAGAAACATCTGACTTGAATGGCTCTATCTAAATTCTTCAGCACATTGGTTTTAAAACACAGCTTTTAGGTCATGATAAAGATCATGCACCCAAAATACAAATCATTTATTACTTACCAAGAGCAACAACCATTAGTGCTGCTGGGACTCCAAAGGCCAAAGGATAGCATTTTTGCTTAGTGTGGATTCCACATTCTTGTCCTAAAACAGATAGGGAGTAATGTCGTAATGCACATGTTCTGTATAGACATACAACTGAAGACTTCCATTGACTTCCATTGACTTTACCCCAAACTTTAGACGATACAGCTCGTCTGCCTGGGTCTATACCAAAAATCTTAGAATTTTAAATGTTGGGGTAGATGGGAGAACAAGCAAGGTTGAGATTACACTCTTGGTGCCAGTGCTTTAAATAAATAATAAAAGGTTTTCGCAGGAAGGACATAGACATTAAAAGGGGGGGTTATAGAACCAGAAATAGGTATCGGCGATCAGATCTCACCAGTCTTTTGCTTTTCGCAGTACCTCTAAAACATGGTACCTTAGGCACACAATCATTGTGCCTAGCGTGAGATCTGCTCCAGGAACAGAACTATTACACACCAGCATGTGAATGTTTACCTCTAAGGATCGGTGTTATGATGGTAGACAGGAGACTCCCAGCATTAATTGAAAGGTAAAATATTGAAAAGAACCGACTCCTTTGTTTATCCTGCAAGTGGGAAAGAAGTCATTGTTCATTGTTTCAACCCAGTGAGTGGTATAAGAATGACAAATCCATTTTTTTATGATGTGCACATAGTATAAGTCCAGTGGTTAAACATAGACACTTAATATTCATCATTCCATGAAAGCGTTCAATTATAGATACTGTATTACAAAACCTACATCAACCATATGACTAAATATAGTAATAACGTGTTTAAATGCAGCCATAACTAGCTAGTTTTAAGAGTGATTTTTTACATTTTGCAATAGCTGCCCTTTTAGTCAAAACTAGTGACCGAATCCATAAATCCTTTGCAAAAATATGTTAATCTTTAAAATAAAAGGTGTCATTTACAGTTTTTTTTTAAATTTTCTTCCTTTGTATGTGTCTGCACATGGCATATTGGCTTACTTTCTCAGTCGCATGGGTTAAGAGTAAAAAAAATAAGGGGAGGCATATAAAATTTTAAAGATCAAACATATCAATATATATTGTTTGGCTACAATTTAATAATGTGGCACATAAACTACATTCTTGGTGCACAAGGTTTTGAAGGTCATCTTCCTTCCTAAAGTTGAATTACCCTAAGTCTTTCCCAGGGGAGGGCTGGCAGCCTAAGGCCTGGGGGGCAAGTCTAGTCAACTGGCCCATTGCACCATCAAAGCGGCTGCGAGCGACATTGAAAGCGGCCGTCGTGCGGCAGTCACTCCACCAGCGCCTAATGAAATTAAAGTGGCCGCATGCCTCAGCTCTTCATCCCACCACTTTTAAGACATGGGAAGAGGAGCTGAGGCATGGCCATTGGGTCTGACAGCCGCATGATGCAGGGGCGTACCTAGAGTATTTGGCACCTGTGGCAGACCCTGTATGTGGCACACCCCCCCCCCCACACACACACACTTTAAAACTGCATAGTTTCTATGGTTAGGCAAACATTGACAGAGGTACAGCATATTTGTTACATTATATGCTTAGGGATTACGCAGCACCACCGTCAATGTGTGCCTATACACTGAGCCAGACACTGACAACCCCTATCACTATATACTAAGCCAAACATTGATGTGGTGTAGGCTTACCACTTTAGTGACTGGCATAGTATATAGTAGGGATGCACCGAAATTAAAATTCTGGACTGAAACTAAAAATTCAGCATTCACTTGGCCAAAACTGAAAAAAAAAAACAAAAAAAAACTTTCAAATACTTTATTAAAAGTAACACCAAAATTAGACAAAAAAAATCACAACAATAATATTAACACACATATATATAACAACAATCACAATCCTATCATGTCCAGGTTCTAGCATGTGCTGGCTGACTTAGCATGATAGGAGTGTGATTGCTGTTTGCAATTATATATATAAATATATAAATATATATTAATACTGTCATTGAATTATTCTGTCCAATAAAAGTGTTAACACACCGAAGTTGGACCAAAAAATAATTTATAACAGCAATCACACTCCTATCATGCCTAGGCAGGCACTACATGCTGGAATCTGGGCATGAAAGGAATGTGATTACGGACTCCCTATGCCAAGCTATCCCCCAACACTTACACATCCATGCTATCTGAAACCCTCATTCACAAACATTCAGCATAACACCCATCACTCTCACACACTTACATTCAGCATAACACCCATCACTCTCACACACTTACATTTAGCATAACACCCATCACTCTCACACACTTACATTTAGCATAACACCCATCACTCTCACACACTTACATTCAGCATAACACCCATCACTCTCACACTTACATTTAGCATAACACCCATCACTCTCACACTTACATTTAGCATAACACCCATCACTCTCACACACTTACATTCAGCATAACACCCATCACTCTCACACACTTACATTCAGCATAACACCCATCACTCTCACACACTTACTAATCCACTCTCTCCTACCTTTTCTTCTTTCACTCTCACTTTTCTTCTTCCTCTTCTTCTTCTTCTACTTCTTCTTCTTCCTGTCCTGTGCACTGAGCGCGGAAGACGGTGGGCGTGGCTTCAGTGTTGTGCGCCGGGATTTGACATCAAGTCCCGGCGCACAGCCACAGTTGCCGCGCGCACCGTTTCTGGAGGCGTGCCGGCATGGTGGCAGCCCTTGGATGAGCGGCAGCCGGGGGCGGACCCCGGCCCCCCCGCCAGGTACGCATGACGCATGACGGCCGCATGACGGCCGTATTCAATCCTGCTCGCGGCCGCTTAGTTTTTAACTTTGCGGCCGCAGCCGCATTGAATGCCTGTCTGCCGGTCGTCCGTCCGGCCCACCGGCCTGGTCTTTACCTAATTTTTGTGTATCTGAATGTTATGTAGATGTTGCTCACAAACACAGACAAGCAGTAGAACATAACTTACTGGTCTTTACTTCAGTAACCACATGCAACACATTAAGATATATACACAAGAGACCTAACACAACAGAACAAGTGCACATTTCCATTATGCTGCCACCTACTGGCAAAACAGACTGTATAATACCCCAATACATAACACTAATGAACACAACTGATGTATGAATATATGATTTTCCTGTTTTGATACCTGGCTTTCATCAAATTGGTCTCCACCAAAAGCTGCTACACATGGTTTGATTCCACCTGTGCCAAGAGCAATCAGGAGAAGGCCGATCATTGACATTGCGCTGTAGAGAAGAAAATTTACCATTAGTTCTCACCGGGACAACACTTGTTTTTACCAAATATCACACCACGTGCCACAGTCATTCTCTCTGCTGGCAAATTCAACTACACTAGTTTAAATTAAACTACACTTATTTTCACTTTAAAAGGAATGAATGATTCAAAGAACATTTCATTGTTGGTCATGGTGATACCCTTTTTACCAAATTGAAACTACCTAATATCGTGTATTGATCGAAATAATAAATAATCATTATTCATATTATGTAGGTAAATATCTCTTTATGTAGGCATGTCTGAATATATATATAAATCAGTAAAACCGGGCTTGATTACTAATACTTACATATGGACATCAATAGTGTCCGGTGTCCCATCTTTATTTACATCAGTCAGGTCATGAATTGCACTTATGGCCATTACCACCTGCCCAACTGTATAAACCACTGACAGGTAGACAATAGTCCTGTGGAGACAAAATCACGTGGATTGTTTTAATGCTCATTTTAGTGATCATTAACCATTCATGGTGAAAGTGTCCATTCAACATCAGTACTACTATCAGTTCTACCACTATTCTAGTGCTGCATGAGAGCAGCTGAACAGGAATCAGTTAAAATCTCAGTTTATTACTGGAAGTTAGTCTAAAACACTTGAAGGGTCCAAGAAAATGATAGTCATAATAATACTTTACAAGAAGTTGCTAATGATCCTCACTATCCAGAAAGTCTTACTTGAATTTTCCCAGCCATGAGTCAGCAATAATAGCCCCAAGGATCGGAGTCAAGTAGCAGACAGCAACAAAAGTATGATAAACAACAGTTGAAAGGTTGTTGTCCCATCGTAGAAAATATTTAAAGTACAGAACCAACACCGCTGTAGGGGAGATACAATGAGAGATTAAATAAGGCCTCTAGAAATGTTTGCAGGAGCTGAAGACCAAACAAATGTGAGAACGTACCTCGCATTCCATAGTAGGAGAACCTTTCACAGAACTCATTGATGACAATAAAGAAGATACTCAAGGGGTAACCAAAACAGCCCGGCTGGAAACCAAACAAGACACAGTAAGGTCACCTATAATTGTATTGATATAGCTGAATTATGTGACTATAGCTGAATTACTGTAGGTGAGAACCTGACCCTGTAGCAGATAAATGGTTATTGGCTACATTAGATCTCTATTTAACTTAAAGCACATTTCTCTTCAAATTCCATCGCCATAAACATAAATATATGTATATATACAGTAGTGTTCAAAGGTTTTATGCTGGTGTGAAAAAAGGTAAGGTGAGAATGCTAAATGCTAAAGACATGTTAATAGTTTATCTTTATCATTTAACAAAATGCAAAGTAAATCAAATCAATATTTGGTGTGATCACTCTTTGATTTCAAAACTGCATCAATTCTTCTAGGTACACTTGCACACAGGTTTTCTGAGGAACTCGGCAGGTAGGTTGCTTCAAACATCTTGAAGACCTGACCACAACTGTTCTGTGGATTTAGGCAGCCTCAGTTGCTTCTCTTTCTTCATGTAATCCCAGACTTTATGATGTTGAGATCAGGGCTCTGTGGGGCCATACCCTCACTTCCAGGACTCCTTGTTCTTCTTTACTCTGAAGATAGTTGAGTCACTGGTTTCCACGTTGGAGGTGTGGCTTTTTGCTGCAAGTCTTCCTTGAAGACCATGTCTGACCAGACTACTACAGACTGTAGTGGATGGCTGTACCAGGGTCCCACTGATTTCTGCCACTGCTGATCTGATGGCACTGCTAGACATCTTTTAAATGTGAAGGGGAGCAAGCATGATGTGTGTTTCATCTGCTGCACAAAGTTTCCTAGGCTGTCCATTGTGTTCTTCACCCAGTTTCATTCCTCCTACACAGCTGTTTCTGTTAATGACTGTGTTTCAACCGACATATTCAATTGATAATCAGTAGCTCCTGTTTATTATTATTTTTGATCACATTCCTATAAAATGCCTGACTTTATGCAAGTGTACCTAGAGGAAACCATTCTTACTTTAGAGCATTTTTTCCCCATACCTGCCTAAAACTTTTTCACACTACTGCATACATATGTAGTGCTTTGGGATTATGGATTGAAGGTCTCTTTTATGTCTTTATTGGTGGCGATAAATCTGGGTTTAACACTATCAGAGTAATTTAATAAACAAATACACACATCTCAAGTCCTAAATATAGGATCTACTACACAATTTTGATTTCAAACATACCACATATAGGTGTGTCCAATGACTTATTAACATTTTTTGTAACAAATTGATATTCTAAAAGCAACATTTTAGGAGTTCCTAACCACCATCTATAAGAAGCACCTGCCTACTCCAGTGAGGTTTTGATAAATGTTTTATTTTGGTCCATCTATTAGATGTAATAGATCTAATAGATCAATTCTATTGATAAATGTGCAGCAATTCCTGTGCTTAGAGCAAAATAATACTCTGTAGGAGGCATCCATAATTAAAAATACTCCTAGATACAAGCCGTAGTATACTTGAACAACTACTACCGGATTTTGCAACATTATTATTATTTGATTATTTGGGGGAGAGTAACTATGCAACAAGTATTTTTTGACCATGGGGTGCCTCATTGTTCATGTAACCAGCATCACAGATTAAACACGCACAGCTCTTGTTTTCCTTACGAATACATTTACGGATGTAATATACTTACTGGTGATTTTCCACTTTTCGCTGTGGAAAAAAAAAAGAAGATTGATTTAAGCATGTGTATAGTCTTTTAAACTATAAATGCTGAATATTTAAGTAATATTTTGTATTGTATGGTAAGCACAACGAACTAAAGTAGCCAAAAGCTTGCTGTAAAAGTCTCAGTCTTACTAAGGGTGATACAAGTCTGTTTGGTGGTGTTATGGTGGCAGCTTATAACCGTTGTGTATCTGGGACCTGAACTTGAGTCCCAAGTCTATACACTATGCACCCTTCTCATTTGTCTACTAGAGATGCAGGGAGATCTGTGGCTCCAGTGGCTTTAAGCTCTCATTTACTATACATAAACATATGTATTCTAATGTTTTTAGTGCATAGCATGAAACGTAGTCTAATCCCCATTGCAATTTGCTTAATCTTCTAACCACCAGGAACATTTCATTGGCTGTTGTGGTGATAAGACAACTCAGTGGCATCATCACTTTCTATTACTTAGTCAAGCCACTTGGGTTGCAGGCCCACCATGCAATATGTTATGAAAACATGTGGGGGGGCAGTAACAGTATGGCATCTGAATTTGATTCTGGCACTTAAAAGCCAGCAGCCCATAGATCACAGGGGTTCAACCGTAGGCTACAGATTCACATCACCCTAGATCCAGCAGTTGTCTACACACTACATTATTACATTGGCCATCTGAGACACCTTCGAGGTGATTGGACAGTTTTATTGCACATCAGCAATCTGGCCAATGTGCTTGATGGTCAATCTGGGGCTGATGGAGGAAGACGCAAGTAGAAGTGTCAGGGGTCTCTGAAAATGGTTTTATTGCAGAAAACTTCTAATTGGAAGCAAAGAACTCTGGTGCAATGGAAGCTATGTATAAAAAGTTATTCTGGTACAAAGTTTAAAAGAGTGGTCTTGTCACCATAGCAATCCAAAAGAACATTTAAGAAATAATAAAATAAAAGCTTGGCTAACGGGTGTCCTAACACGCTGGTTGCCTTCCAAATGGTAGGGTTTAAAACACATTAATTTAACACTTTAATGTTTAAATATATCATTTATCTTAATATTACACTTAGCTTATCATAATATATTCAATAAACATGGAACATTAGATCTGTCTATGCTCTATTATGAAGTGCAACCAAGTATCACAGAGTTCATTATTATCACAGAGCTAATGTGTGAATAAATGGCTATTGACTGCTTCTGACAATGAGAAACCTATACAGCATATTAAACTAATGTATTACCGATTTTACAGAATTTAATGGTTTCTAAATACCCTTATCTCTGCCTCTCATTTAGTACTAATCAGCAACAAATGACTGCTCCTGAGTTCACAATTTTTTATTATACCTGTCTATAACAGTAAATGAACGATATGATTAAAAAATAATGTTTAGGTTTTTGTTCCCATTATTTCCTTTTCAGATGCTTGCCTCTCGTATTTTAAAAAGTATGGTTTATTTTATTTTATTTCATCGCTATACTTCTGCATAGCTTCTACAAGAAGTCAAAGAAGTTGATAGTGAAGTTATACATGCAATGTATTAATATGCCAATATTACAGATTAGACCCAGATATCCTATTACATATCACAATGCTTTAAGCAAGGTATACATAGCCTGAAAATCCATTGTAAGATATTGCCAATTGTGCCCACCATGAGGAAAAATCACTTAAGATTCCGAGTTACAGATTAATGCCTGGAATCAACCACTATTTAATAGATATACTGATTAATAGTACCCGTTAACCAGAATATTGTATGTGCCTTGTAGGTAGTAGCCTATTATATATATATATATATATATATATATATATATATATATATATATATTAGGTTGGGGTACTAGATAAAGAAGCAGGAGCATAGTTTAATGTGGGCACTGTTGGCATTTATGCTGACACCCTAAAAGTTGTGTGCATTAAATCAATTTATAAATTGGCACATTCAATGCTTATTAAACACTCTAATAATGATACCATCATATAACCCAAATCCCTTTTGAGGTGTGTAATACTATTTATAGTATTTAAATTACACATAAAGTATGTAGAAACATTGCGAGACCTCATTTGTATGTAAAGGAATAATTGTCTTTACTGTGATTACGGTCACTGCATTAAGGTGTTGAAATCTCTTCTTAAACTGAACTAACCAATGTTATATTGCTGTTTTTGCATATTAGAGTTTCCTAGAATTTTATCAATGAAGCAATAAAAAAAGCACTTTTGAGTTCTCAAAATGCTTCGTAAACACATTTAACATAGATTACCAAAGTGCTTACCACAATCATGTCAATTGTTCTCATAATGTTTCCTTTGTATCTGATGATAAGCAGCAACTCACTTTTATAGCCTCATCTTGCGAATGTAGTAAGCACATAAATGTAATTACCCTGGAGCCAGGCATATACGTGACATATATATATATATATATATATATATATATATATATATATATATATATATATATATATATATAGTAGAGGTTGTAGCCGTATTAGTCCAGTGGTGTAAATATCAAAAACAGATGGAATAAGTATCTTGTGATAATACCATGCAAAGATTGAGGTTGACATTTGCAATACAATGATAGTAAAATACCATTACATTTATAAAGAACCTCTGTCACTTGCATATACTTATATTGCTCTCTCCCTTCTGTCGTCTGATGCTTTACGCCAGTCAGGGCCATAAGCAGCTGCTTAATCCGCTTTACTTGCAATATGATCTATATATTAAGAAAAAATGGCTTCATTTGCTTATTTTAATAAATTTTTTTGCACTGTCCCTGGCTTCTCATATGATGCACTCCGAAGAGAATATTCAATTTGCATTTGGGGACACGTGAAAATATCACGAATGAACAGATTCAGTAAATGTGTACTTTTTTCTATTGATTTATGGTTAATCACATTTGTTCCAATTTTACTAGAGTATAGATGATTTTATGACCTCTACGATCACAGGGTAAACTCCGAGCGTGAGCACCTTTATAATGTGAGAGGGATCTATATCCCATCATAGTCATAGTCATAGTGGAGCAGCAGCATAGTCAGCACAAGTCATGGGGATTTGGCCTATGATTTTTTTCACGACTATGTTAATAAAATGTGTCACTTACTAAACATGGAATAAGGAATTAATACGAACAAAAAATGCATCGGACAGGGCACAGCAGTGCTAGTAAATATTTTCTATATGCTCTACCAGGTAAAAGTTTCAATGCTTACAATAGATTTTACAGGAAAATGTATGTCATATATATATATATATAT
This sequence comes from Spea bombifrons, assembly GCF_027358695.1. Lineage (NCBI taxonomy): Eukaryota > Metazoa > Chordata > Amphibia > Anura > Pelobatidae > Spea > Spea bombifrons. Next base: position 98,315,081 of record NC_071088.1, on the reverse strand, counting down.
ATATATATATATATATAACGTATGACAAAGTAGAATGTGAACAATTAAAATAAAATTAAATCAAGCAAATGCCTGAATCTATCCTCTGCGGAGCCTACCCTTGCAGGACGCAGCTAGGACTGCCCACTGGTGTCGGTGGGCGTTCCAGCCAATATCGCAGGCAGTCCTGGGCAGGGAGTGGGGCATGTCATGATCCTGCTCCCATGACCCGGAGGATTTGGGTGTCAACCGAGAGAACCAGTGTAGGCGAAACGCAGAGAGTTTCCAAGTATAATGATATCCATTACTCTTATTTATAGGTATATCATAGTTGGTATTCCTGTTTGAATGAATGTTCCTCAAGTAACTATCTTTAAATAATTACAAGGTTTCTAAGAGGACAGGTATTTGATTACGGTATTTGACCCTACCTAGAATCTCCACGATGGGCCATTAAAGAGTTCATATTTAAAGAGTATTAGGTCAACTCATTAAGGAAGACACATTCATAGAGTTAACTGTAATCCCCACAAAGTAAACCGCAGCACTGTTTGGGTCAATATTCCAGATGTGACATTGTTATCCTTGTTTTCTTGCTGCACCGACATGGTACAGACATAAACATTTCAAGGTTTTTGTTTTTTTACAAATTCTGAGGAAACTTCATATTTTCAAAATTTTTGTAGGTTAATGTACATAGTTACACTGTGGGGTTTGCTTTCTTAGGCAATCAATTTTATTTAGCTTTTTTCCCACCTCCTCCTGACCAAAATGCTGATGCCGGTCTTTAAACGACACAGATTTGTAAATGAACCATTTGAAATGATTAGTCCCATACACCTCCCAGTGGGGTCACAGTAACTAAAATAACATGAAAAACGCATCTCCTTAACCCTTCAGTCAATTGACATGATAATATCAACATGTGGACTGAGGTTGGCTTTAATTCATCACTTTAAGACAGTGTTGATTAAGCATGGGTGAAGGAACCGGGCGGGGGGGTAATAGGAGAGGACCCCATATTAGTTAGAGGCTGCAGTAGGCGATAGCTTCTATTGGTCCTACACACCAAAAAATGCAGTTAGAAGAGTTTTAAGCATCTCAGAGATGGAACAACCATTCTCTAATGGTCCAATAAAAGTTATCAACTTTTACAAAGGACATCTTTTCTTGGACCAATAAGGCCATATCATTTTTCCCTTATTGCAGCAACAGCAAACTGAAGTAAATGTTAAGCAATAAGGTTGAACTCTATTCTTCATGCCTACATAAAGCTTGTTCTTGTAACTGTCCTGGGTTCCACTTCAGAGGTGAAGGAAAGAATTTCAGAATTAATTGAAGGTTTTTGTGACACAGTGTTTTTTTCCCCGTATTTCTTATTAGTCCAATCTTTAACAGAGCACCAGTACTTCAGTGTATTTGCGTTATGTAGTAACGTTGCCTGACTTATATATTGTGAAATAAATATTTACTTAAATATCTCATGAGTGGTACTTGAGAACTCCTGATATAGCTGTTTGCACTGTATTCATATGGAAAGAATAAATGCCACAAATTAACCCCTAACGGTGCCAGGTGGTAGGCAGTACATTATCTAGAAGATGTGAGGGTAAAAAAAAACAGACCTGATTTGAGTCTCTGATGTCTTGGACATCTAGAATATAATTTCCTTTAAGACACACTCTTTCTGCGTAATATTTAAATGCTACACAATTTACATTAGTAAACAAGAATGCAATGTACGAAAAAGAACAATTTCTCCTGCAGATATGACTGATGATTGTAGACAGTTTGCAATATTATTTACGCTTCGGGTCACATGAAGGGAAACAAAAACATTCTGGCGTTAAGAAGTAGCTCAATAAAGTGTTTTTATAACATACCCATGATGTTGATCGGGATACTGTGATGTTGAAAGTAGAAGTATCCACTGGAGACTGGGGAAGACTTGCTAGGTTATCCCTTAATTTTAATGCTTCTATACCTGGCTGTGGTTCAACCCTAGATACTCATTACAATAATACAGCTCAATGACTCCTCCTCTGCTGCTTTGAATAGATACCTGCACTGTGACAGCCCAGGGGTTTGGGCAGACTCCCATGAGAAGGGCTGGCAATGGGGCAGGGACACTAAGAGTGGAATCTGTACACTACAGCAGAATGCACAGACGCGCTGATAAAAGGCAATTGCTGGCAGCGAGTTGTATGATATACAGCCATTCTTGGCAGAAGAGCCTCTCATCATGTGTGTATTTTATATGCCCATTAGCCTTTCAACCTCTTGGGGGTATGTTAGAAAAAAGGGGCTGAAGGAACACTCTTTTTGATGGTGGATGACTAAGTTGTAACTATATGTCAGTTAGGCTAGGGCTTCAAGGCACCAGACCAATTAGAAGGATATTAAGAAGCCAAAAGCACAACTTAGGTATGCAATCCAAGGAAAAAGTGTCCAGCAAGAGCGAGAAGTGAACTACTAGAGCACAAAGCAATAAATGCAGTATTTATTACTCTGATGGGAGCTTGTTGATGTGCTATAACTTTTTTTTTGCGTTAATTCAAGGTCAAGTGGGTCCCTGGGGCTCAGTGGGATTATTACATTTCCTTTGTACAATTCTGGTACTTTTAAAATTCATCCATAGATATGTACAACATAAATTGAGCCTGGGATAGTATCATCTCTAGGAATTATATTTAAGGAGGCGGGAAGGGAGCCACAAACAAAGCAAGAGGACCACCATGCAAAGCATTTTGTTTGGTTCCCACAAAGTTGCACGGAAGGTTGTAACAGCTACTGAATATCCACACATTACCAAGTTCCAATCTGATAAGGCAGTATAAAAATACATCTTTAGATTTGCTGCTTCTGTCATTGTGCTGTTGCCAAGGACAAATTAACTATGGAGCAAATAGGACAATTGCCCCAGGCCAGGGCCCCTAGGACAGCTTACTTGCTGCAGTATTATTTATGTGTGTCAGTACTACACAGCATGAATACAGTGCTTGTGCTTTATGATGGGGGATCCACTTGGTGCATGTCGCCCCTCTCCTGTAACAGGGGTATTTGGAGAGAAACAGACTCCATTACGGGCATCGGTGATGGCAGAGTCCGCTTCCTACATCTCGGCATGTGTAAGTATTATTAAGAAGCTCTTTTAGTAGTCACATTTCAAAAGTCATTAAGAATGGAAGTAGCGTGGTTCTGTGCTTGTAATGAAAAGGCAGGAATAAGGAATAAGGAATAAAGGTTACTCTGTCAGGATCCACCAGAAATCAGCCTTCTGCTACAGGAAAAGAGATACTTGGATGGGTATATCTGAAGGGTAATTGGTTTTATTTGTACATTGAGCTGGATGACTAACTTTTGTGCAAACACAAAAACATGCTCCTTTCACGCCCCTTCTTGTACTAACTGGGTTAATAAAAAGTATGTATACACACACAATTCGGATGAATCCCTCTACTGCATTAGGATGCAACAAAAAGAGGTAGAATATAAGGTGACCCTCACCTATCATACTCATTACAGTGGATGTGATGGATATAATGTACCTTTATTTATCTCCACTGCAAAGCACTTTGGCATAAAATAATTTACTTACTGTGTCCGATCGATAATGGCTTTGCAGAGTAGGCACAGGTGGAAAAGGCATGGCTTAGTGATTGAAAGTCAACCAAGCTTTTTCAATGATACTTGACTTAAAAGTATCACTCCCTGGGTAATGTATCCCAGGACAGTCAACTGGCCTTAACCAACATACCTGAAGTTTATATCATGGCTACCTACTAAAGGAAGACCTTTAATCACTATAAAAGGCTTAACAGATTTTTTTTTTTAAATCTAGAATTCTTACTTGAAAATTGTTTTCCTATTTCAGTTTCCTAGTGAGATAGCTTCTCCTGAGGCAGGGCAGGAAGTACTTAAGGTATAAGTTGTTTGGACCACTCCGAAAACCATAGCATGAAGATAAGAAATGCCAAAATGTCCTCTAGAGATAAGATCTCTGATACCAGCTTGCAGCACTGTGCTACCAAATGTAGCACCTTCCCAATGAGGGGGTTCAGCTGTTTGCAAATGTGTCAAGGCTTCTCCAAACTGCCGCTCAGCAGACTAAGCCCTCAAGGATCGTGTCCTTAGGGCTTAAGAATGATCTTTATTTTAAATCCCTTGGGACAATCTGATTGTCCTGACAATCCACACACTAATAGACGTCTTGGTCAACTGTCAACGCCTTCTCAGGAACTGCAAAGATGAAGAGGTTACGTGATACTGCTGTCCCATTATGAACCTCCACCATTCTTACCGTCCATGGCGCCTTGGAAATAGCAAACATTGGAGGATAAATCCCTTGACAACATTCTTCCAAAGGAACTAGCACCAGGACCAGCTTCATGGTAATTTCTTGCACCAATATAAGAAATGTTGAACCCGAACTTCCAGAAGTCCTTCATGTTGGTGGGACACAATCAAACAAACACAAGAAGAGTTAAAGGCAAACCAGGGAGGTTGCTTCCTTTGCATTAGCTGGTCTTCTCACCTTTGATCTTTTCAACTATGGCATCCAAATCCTTAGTAAATAATTCCTGACTCTGAAAAGGTAGGTATTGGGCACAATGCCTTTCTGGCTACCACCAACAAAGCCGTGGTCCAGCGTGGTAGGTGTGTCAAACAAAAACGCCAGAGTAGTTCTTATATCAGCAGACACCCAGGAGATCCATCTATTGTTGCCAGATCTTCACTGATCGCACCAGTGAGGCAACTGAATGCTAGGGCGGAAATTGGCAGCTGAAGCTTGAAAAGCCTGTTTTACAGCACCTTCAGCTCTACTGTCCATTGAATGACTTAAATAGGACGCATTATCCAAAGACATTGCTGACTTCTTGACTGTGAAGAGACCAGAGGTATAGAAAGGGAAAGTTGTCCTCCTATGGACCTATCCCATCTAAAGTTCAAACCTCAATGAACATGACCCTGTATAAATAAATCAGTGAGGATAATTTTTTTTTAAAAAAAAAAACAAACCTCACATTACCTATGCGTTATGCCAGGTCAACTTAAACCACCTTGCAGGAGAAACTATTTGGGGATTGCCCTTTATGATATAGTGTTATCAGGGAGTTGACATTTTCAATCTCCTGCAAACTTACTCTTTAATAAATGGACTTATTTGCCTTATTCTGTGATATGCAAATTGGTGAAGGACTTAGGAAAATATTAACAGCACATGCTTATTCTAGAACAAAATAGAGTATTTAGCTATTCTATTTTCAACAATTATAAATAAGTCCGTAACTTATAAATAAGTCCGTAGCTGATGTACAAAAACAGGGTACTGTGTTTAGGAAGCCCATGTAGTCTAAGCTGCCTGATGCTCTGCTTCTAAACTCATACTGAAGATGTAGGGAAACAGCCAGACTCCGCCACGTGTGCTTGTAGGTTAAAGACATGTTTACTGTCAAGCAGGCTACTAAAATGACTACCTACTTGTCTATTGCTGATGCCAGTGGTGGATCAAGAATACCTGCTTTACATCAGGTCACTTCACCCCTAGTACACCTGCAAAAGGACCTGCATCTGGATTCCACAGCTCTGCTGTCCACTACAAATAAGTCGTAGAATGGGCCACATGGACAGAAATGTAATGCTGAAATTTATATAAATAAATTAAAAAAAGAACATAACCTCATAGTTCTTAATAAGAGCTGATACAACCTTTGGTCTGTTCCCAGATAACAGCATTAATGCTGCGGTGCAGGTCAAGACATAGTCTGCAAAACATAAAATATAGAAAGAAAAACCTGCACAGTAGTACTGTGTGTTATTATGAAGCATTGCTGTACCATAACATCCATGTAGACCTCAAAGCGTGTACACGGACCCGTGCAGTGCAGACGGGATGGCCAATGTTAAGAGGGCCCTCCAAAGCTCTTGCTGAAGAAATTGCATCTTTGAAAGTGACTCTGATCTGTTATTTGTGGCTGTGATATTGTATTAGAAAACATACACAAGGTGATTGTTGACCTACCATTGACAAATATCTTGAGTGGGTAGGGTTTTGTGTTAACACAGCAGACACTTTGAGAATATGTTGAGTGCCATTTAGCTTTAGCATCTGATCAAATATCTGTATGTACAATTTGCCCAACAGATTGAATTGTGTCAAACTATCCTTGTGCGCTCATGTCACATTGAATAAAAGCAACCATGAATAAATCGGGTGTAAGATGAAATCAAGATGAAAGTTCTCACTAAAGTGTGCGTCGGCAGGAGAGTTTTGGTTTTGACATCACTATGTGAGCTTTTGCTGTAGCAGCCATTAGAACAGACCACCTATTTTGTTCCAGTCTTCTATTGTCATTCCTTTGTAGTTACTAGCAAGCTGCTCTAAAAGGTTTTTATGTGCCTACCACTGCTCACCACTGAAGAAGCCTCGTTGGCGAAACACGTCAGGTTTCTGTGCAACTTTAAGAAAAGGGTTTGTTAAATTGGTAGCACCTCATATGCTTATCTGCACATTTGATGTTTTCATGCTATATATATATTTTTTTATTGTTCATTAAAAATTTTCACGCAGATATAAATACACATTCACACAAACATAAAAATAATATTAAAACAATATAAAAAAATTGCCTATTTCTAAAAAGGAAAAAATCCTTAAGATGGATCATGGAGTACCACGGAAGGACTCCGGTCTGTAGCCACAAGGAGGGAAGAAGTGAGGGCAAGGATGAATTTTGAGAAGTTTGCCAGTGCTGCTGTGACACATACAAGAAGAACATCTGGATGCCCAAGGATCTTACACACTAGACTACATACATTACACGTACTTTGAAATGAGTCTTAATCCATTATATAATTTGTATGCCAAAAGTCACCTCTCATGGAGTAGATATATGTATATTTACACTGTTAGAATAATAATTTACATTACATAAGGAATAGACCTGGCATTTGGATTTTTAGGTTGTCACTGCCATTATATGTATATGATTAGGATATAATCTTGTTTAATATAGTACATTTGAATTATTTAAATATACAATGCGAGATATATATGGAGTATCAATACACGTATACACAACCTACGTGTGTATAAATCTTATCAATAAGGTTATACGCCGAGATAAGCAGTGTTCTGCCGATGAAGTAAAAACTATATAGACACCTTGATCTATAAGTAATCATTGACAGCCAGCTACTGTTTGCCTGTAGTACAGTGACTATCAGTCATAATATCAAGCTTCTATGTAGTGTGCAGTATAGTTATTGGTGCTCCCTCTCCTCTCGTTATCTCAAAGGATTAATTTGATGCACTTTAGACATGGTAACTTTTTGTCTATATATAGCCCCGGTGTCAAAATACAGAGAAGTGGCTGTAATTACATATTCAGCTATTTTCCTTTGCCGTGTGCTGCTGTGTAACTGTAGAATGTCTAAGGAGCCCAAAGCACCTTCAATCTTGGCTGGGACACCCATTATATCTGGAAATTATACACGTTAGAATAGAAAATACCCTGTATATCTGGATATTATACATGTTACAATAGAAAATTAGAATAGAATTTTTTTTTCAAAATTTCAACCACTATTGGAAAATATATTGTCTGACTTACTAGACACATATGATCTTATAATTCCCAAATCAACGTCTATAAATGGGCAGTAATGTATTTGATTCTCTGATCGATATCTTAGCGCTAAAATTAAAAGTGTTGCCCGTTACAGACAGACAGACACAATTACCACAACACCATCTGAGCAACACTACATAAGAGTCCTACCATCCACATATTGGTGATCGACGACTATGAGGTTCATTCTCTAACAGTAGAGACGGAAAGTGAGTTGTAGTTTCACTATTCATTATGTAGGGCCAACACTGGCAGGTTTCTCCATCAAGACTGGGCTAGCCCTGCATAATGCATAGTTCAACGAGTAAACAGACCAAATAAATATTTAAACTACATATTATTTAGGGACAGCCAAGCGATTCCTACAGCAGAAGCTCATGAGGGTTAGGCATTCATAATGAAATTAAGACACTGAAACAACCCTCCAGCCAACGCTTTGCCCAATAGCCTGCATTGTGTCAAAAAATAAAGTATGCATTTTCTGATACGCTACTTTTTTCTGGCTATATTCAGGTCCACTAACAGCAAACAGATGGGACAAAATGAACGAAAAACACACACTACACGGAAATTAGTGATTTCTTTTAATACATATGTAGTACAGAATATTAATTACAGCAGGACAGTGTTTCCAGTTAAATAAAATTTAAAATTTGTATTCACCCCTTCCAATATAAAATTACTAAATTAATATTTTGAAAGAACAGTATGATCAAAGCATTAAATAACACCACCATATACCACAGTAATCATGACCACTAATACATACTCTTTGCTTTGGCAAAATAAAAAATAAAAAAGGTTTTTTTTGTTTTTAAACAGTGTATAAACTTAATAAAAGCAAAGACTGTATACATCTTTGTATTGCACTCATTTATGTACAAGAATAAACTATAAAGACAAAATATATAGCAGATAAAATGAAAAAGCACATTTTTTCTCACAATAAAAGTTTTAGCGATGAACATTAAAAAGAATGCATAGAAATGTGACACTTATGTACAGAAGTTATGGTCTGCATCAATTAACAATATATACATTTTCCCCGCCATCTCCTTTCCTGGACGGACTTGCAAATGCAATGTGGACCTAAGTAGTACGAGAAGTGTAGATTCTGTCTGTCTATGTAATACTTTTTTCGGGCTGGAAGCTTGGAGATTAAAAGAAACAATGACACCAATGCTTAATATTGGAGCACTTAATAATCTATTAAATCTTCTGGTGAGGAAAAGTTATGTGTTGGAAACAATTAAGGTGGAGCAGATAAAAAAAAAAAAATTGGGAAAACCCTGATGTAATATATGCAAGGTGTGCTTGGTCACAACAGTAACATGTAAACTTTAGTGTAACATTTAATGTTCTATACTGTACATCCCTAGACCGCTACTGTACAATCATCTACCTAATGTGCTATTCTCTTCAATCCTGGTTTGTTTAGAAGTAGTTACATAGCTAGCATAGAAAATATCAATATATGCTTCTTTCCTTTAAACTTTTGAAATGAAAATTTAGCATCAAACAAAACAAAAAAACAGATTTGAGAGCTCCTACGATCACAACAACTAATGTTGTTTAATCCTTTGCACTTTAGTGGAGGAAATATGAAGTGGCTGCTATGGATTTCTGCTGGGCTCAAGGCTCTTTTCTTTGTCCTGGGTTAGCCATAGACATGGCATGCTTTGAAATGAAAGGGATGTTTACAGATTACGCGATGGAGGAAGAACTGGTCATTCCCTGTACTGTTGTGCTTGTAGGAGTTCCACTTATGGCATTAAAAATGTGAAGTGAATTCGGTATAACACTGATCTTCTCTTCTCCACACCAAATCTTAAGGAGGCAAAGAAACATGGAAGTCAACCAATTAGACAATCCATAAACAAAGGGTTTCATTACCAAAATAAACACAACAAATATTTCCCACGCTAGGGTATGATGCAATGCATTTAATACACAGACACATCCAAAGACAAATCAAGATTGTATTACCATCCCATCTGCTCATGTGTGCATAGAGGGGAGAAGGAAAAGAACAAGTTATTGGAGCTGGCGATTTTAACACAAAGTGTATATAGTACAGATTCAGTGAAGAAGTCATTTTTTTGTGAGATTAGTGATCATAATTTATAATCTCCATTATTGTGTTAGAACAATCTGAATTCTGGTTTTTGTAGCAACAACAGTCATCTAAAAGGATGTGCTAGAATGAAAACCACTAAATCACACGGTTTAGCCTCATGCTTGAAATAGAAGCATATTTGTACATCTACAAATACACTGTAGGAACAACTGAAAAATATTTATTCATATATATCTATCTATATATAGATATCTATCTATCTACCTATATATAGATATATATAAATTCTGCTTATAATCAAGTGTTTTAGGTTTCTACATATGGTAACGAACACACACTTACTTGCTCGTGCATTATTTCAGAAAGCTCTTTGACCATTTCCCTGTAGTTTGCTTTCATTTCTTCTTGATATTCAAACTGATTTTCTTTTATGAGTTTTTCATTAACACACAAAGCTTGACCACACGCTTCAACAAATTGTCTAAAACAAAGATTGAAAATGCATTATATGAACAGATTATATACAACTAGATCGGAAACAAGTAGCCAAAAGTAAAAGATTACCCAGACTTATTCTATTTATATGAGCATTCCACTTCAGAGGGAGGCTTACACACACATCATTTAAACGAAATGTTACCAGTTTCTGGTGACGTAGCAACAAATCCATCAAGACAGAAGATTCCGGTTGACGCATATAAAGTCCGTACAGAAGGAACAAGCATGCTGTGTACAGATATGATCATCCCAATTCACTGAATAAGACACTTAATTCACACTATGGGGTCCACAGTCAGGACAGACTGCCCTTAATGGACACTGTGGCTATATGGCAGGAACCCTATTGAAAGTAGAATAAGGTGCCTTGTGTAAAACAATCTACGCTGGCGATCAGGGTTTGCATTGCTACGTGAGAAATGCTTGAGCATTATCAATATTCTACAACTATCCCCTGACATCGACCTATCAACAAAAAAAAGAAACACACATATCCTAGTTCTATTGATTCCAGACAGTGAAACAGACCTAGCATCACCCGGTTTTAACAAGATGTTTCCCTTGAAGTGCATAGGTTTCTGATAACATAAGGCAGGTGGGAAGAAAAGCGCTTCTCAAAGAGATATGAAAAGGGTTACTATTTTCACTGTAGTACATACTAGAAAAATCATAGAAATATAATACCTGAATACTTCCTTGAGTTGCTTAATTTTGTTATCTGCATATTTTTTAGTGTTTGTGTCATCCAAGAAAGCTCTTGCATAGGCTAGAGGGCCTGCATTAACCTATAGGAATAAAATAATTTAAAAAAAGGTAAAAAGATTAACACACTCATGAGTCAAATGTCCAAAACGTAGCATAGTGGACACCACTCAATCCAAAAATGTAGCAGGGATTTATTCAATTGCGTTCAAACTTTTGTGTGGCACCTCTATAGTAGGTTTGCACATTCCTGTCCTAATGGAGGTGAAAATCAGACCATCAGGAAGTTAAAGAAAACAAAAAAAAAAGGATTTTTATTAAAGAACAATTTTGGATCTCACAGGTACCCTGGGTGTTCCTTTCACAAACATTTTACATATTGTTTTCAGCATTAACCGGACTGCAAGCAGTTGTGGTTAAAGCAATGCTTGCATCAGATATGAGGGAGAAGCATATGACATCATAGCTCTGCCACTATATTGTAGGTGAACCCTCATGAAACATCATGCTCCCTTGGGTGCTTAGGCAAAGTAGATGGTTGGGATTTTTCCAAGATACTGTATATTATATACAAATACCCTAAAGATTTGGAATTCTACAAATTTCACCTCCATTGCTTCATTACCTGGGCTTCAATTATATCTGGCATTTAAACATCTGAACAGAGCTCACACATGATTTTACTTGTGCTAGTTTTAAATGATTGAATAATTTTGACACTATTTAAAAAAAAATATATATTCATATTGATTATAGTGGTGTAGGATGATGAAAAAGGCAGAGGTTTGGTTTTTATAAAACCTGTATTCAGATTGGACCCTGAAAGACACGTACTGGTACAATTAAAATTATTAAAACCAATTTGATATGATGTATAGTCACATCAGTGTTTAGGACCACATAGGTCTCTTCTTTAGATGGAAACATGGGTGAGGTTGGAATTACAAGATGAGCAGTAGAGGCCTGGGAAACTAACCCTGTGCCATGTTATTGGACTGATGAGGACCAGATTAAGGTCTTAAGATATGTTGCCAGAGATGCTGCGTGCTGTGGAGCCACTAAAAAATGTTTATTTTTTAATTCACATATCTTAAGTTTTGCCATTTATGTTGAGGACCTGACAAATCACATGTCTTCTGTTTTTATTTTATTTTATTTATAGTAATTTAACTATTTATTCTTGCTGACTTTCTCTTTTTTCAGGTGCGCTCTTCATGTTAGGAATGTTCATGAAAATAACATTGATGAGTTTCTAGCCACCACATATATGAACCCTTTTCAAACATAAAACACATTTCATTTTCTACATTCAATCTCTAAGCATGCCTCTTACATCTGTACGCATTATACCTTACATTATTACTTTTTAAATTAACCAAAACACAGCAAAATGGCTGGATACTATCCAACGGAATGAATTGATGCGACAAGGCAACTGTGTCAGAGCAGTTGATCTGAAACTCTTTTTAAACCTTCTTGCATCTCCATTTAAGTGATGTAATACCAGTCCAGAGGATAATTATATAGTACAAGTACAGAAAATGTGCCAGTCCTACCTGTACGCTGACGCTGCCCTGCAGTTTTAGTTGTAATTTAATCATATCGACGTCAGTTGAGGAACAAAGCTGTCGGAGCTCAGCCACCTTCTTGCTCATTTCGTCTATGGCCACCTCTATTGGATTGAGGTCTGTGTGGTGCTGATACATGACAGGGATTCTCTTCTTCACATACGGGAAACAGTGTATGGCTGCGCCAAGAACAAACAGTAAATGTCGGCATTTTAACCTACACGTAACATCTCATCTATGGAGGAATCTCACTTCCGCTCCTGTACATCAAATGTTGTGTAGGACAGTATAAAAAGGTCCAAACATATATTAATGCCGTAATCAGGTGTTCAGCGGCGTATCCTGGAGTAGCATTCCCATTGCCACATAACTGGAACTAGATTGCCCTAATGGATCACAGCTGCTCCATGAGCTGTTTGGGAGACTAAAGTATTCCTTTGTAACAAGCAGATTTTCCCTGTGGAGACCTGTGCATTATCATTAAGAGACGGAACGCAAGGATATTATATCACAAGGCTATATGTAGAGGATGAGGGCTATGGAGGGAAGCCTCGGGGCAGCTGATAAAGCATCTTGGCCTGGCCCAGGACACCATCCCAGTCGTCACCACCACTTACCTCCATGGCCACATTCCTCCATGCGGAGTGCTGTAAGATCATCATGGAACCTGTGCTGGCCCATGGAGCAGTGGCCTGCCAGGGAGCCAGATCAGTCAATATGGCCTCGTAATGTGGCAGAGGGGGCCCCCCTTGAACTGACACTCTAGGCCACAATATACCACTGGGTTGGTGCACTGTGCTGGATGAAGCGTATGGGAGCACTCAGACAGAACACACCAGTGATGGTCTTGACTAACCAATTAACACGTTAAATGAAAACAAGCAGCTAAGGGATCAGTGTCACAGACAGGCCCTCCATTTTTTAGCAATGGACTTGAAACTTTACTACCCATTTCAGCAGTTGGCCTTAATAAAACTTCAAGATAAACAGATGTAAACTTTGCTACTTAATCCATGTTCAAAGGTTAGCACAACAGTTCTAAGTTCCCCAATAATTCACAAGATATCAGCGTCAAAAAAAACTTTACCTGTCAGGATTGTACGGCGCTTCCATTGCTCTTCTACGCCTCCTTGTCTTTTTCCAGACATCGTAAAAGGCATTTCAAACACAAAACGGCGTATATTGTGACTTTTCTCAAACTCTGTTTTTCGTTCTTGCAACTCCTTGTCTTCAAAGTAAGGGGTGACATGTGTCACTTGAATATAGGCATACTTGGAGTCCAAATCTTTTGGATTGACCTTGACAGTAAAAAGGGAACAACCTGGTTACCACTAGCTTCACCTCTTTGCGAAAGCAGATGTTTGTATTCCTAGTATTTACGGATACGCACAATTAGGAACCCAAAATCACACAAATTAAAACTCCACTAATGGATTCCGTACAAAGACTACACGACTTCCCACTAGGATAGCAATTTTGTAGACGATCGACTATTTACTATGCTCTACCTTGCCAGAATCCTGGATCATTTTGACGTTCTCAGCACCAAACTTGTCAGAGTACAGCTTTAACAACCGTTGCGAAATTTCTGAAAGGGGTGTCAGCTTTGGCTCTTTGTAAATATATTCTTTTCCATCTTCTTCTTCAAAGAAACCCTAACAGAGAAATTAGTATTAAAATGGACTCTAAACAGGAAAAAAAGTCACCTCAAAAATTAGTGCTCAATGAAGAATTTATGTAAATACAATGTTCAAGCACCCTTATATATTACACGGGACAGAATGTATTTTCTATTCTTCATTAACCACTTACTTGAAGATGACTTAATGTTGCTATTTGAATATGAATAAAGCAGGGACCTTCAATTATCCTTTTAGAACACACAGAACAAAATGAACATAGAAATCATGTCATGAGATTATAGCACACTTACTAAAACAATAAATGTGACAAATGTTTGTTCCTAATGCTTATCTCTAAATAAAATGATCATGTTATTACAACGCGTGATAAACAGACAGAATGATCAAGCACCAGGAAGATGATTGAAAAAAAATCTGTATTACTTATGTCTCAGGTATGTGTCAATAAGGTCTTCATAGAATATCTAGAATATTGCTCAGAAATGATTATTCTAATTCGGTTTGCAAGAAAAATAAATTATTTTCTTTGTGAAAGTGTAAAGAAAAAAAAAAAAAAAAAAAAAGGGTATAAATGAGCCCTTGAAGGAAGTTACAGTTCTGAAACAGGGATTTGCAATATTCTTTTAATGTTAATTTGCATCTCTGGCAGATGAACCCTGCAGATCACGCCAGTATTCTTTTTAGCCATAACTATTGTCGTTCATGAAATCATGGCCTGTGGTGGAAAGTGTCAGAACCACATTGGATTGCCTCAGATGCCTGGACATCGATAAACTATACTGGGGCCTAGGCACACAAGGATTACAATAGCTTGAGAGAAGTGAAGCGTCCGCCACCATGACGGCTACGCCTTCTTTGTCACCTAAAGAAATGATTAAAACACAATTGCAATATGTTACAGGCTTCAATCTTCCTGTGCGGATGACGCCCAGATACAATGAGAACCACAATTTAAAAGAAAAAAGGTGAAAGGTGGTAACACACTCACAGAGCAGTGAAGGAGAAATGATCAAATGTTTACTTTATGACAGGATCCACATCAAACTAAAAGCTTCAATGCCGTAAATAACTGCATTGCTCGCTTTTCACTCAATTAACATAATTACCTCCACATCTGTTTCACTGTCTGTAAACTGGTATTGCTATAAAATTATGAAAGAGGATAAAGAGAATGCAATTATTGCAGACGAGAGCTGTGCGCGCTTCTGCCGGCGGTAAAACGCCTCACAAACAGTTTGGATGGAAAGCCTTGACGGAATCAAGCACAAAGTGTGTACTGCCAGCGTGAGCGTTTAACACACTTGCCGTGTATCGGGATGAAGGGCTGCTTGGCACATCATAGACAGCCGCTGTATCTGCATGCATTAAACACACATATATAGCAAACCGGTGATCCAGAGCATTTATTCTTAAACAAGGGCAGCTGGAAAAGGGTTCAGTTTGGCTGTGGCACGGAATGCATATGTCGCAGAAGTCAAACCACACTGAAGCAACAAACAGAACAACCAAAATCTGATCGGTAAATCCTATCACGTCACTTACCGCGGCCTCAAGATAGTAATAAAATGAAGGGAAAAAAAAGCAAAAAACCCAAGAGAACATTTTACTAGTGCAGGTTTACAATAAACTATAACAGTGTGAAACATTACAAGACATTCTAAGTATTTCATTGTTGAATACTACTGAGACAGCATTTCAGAAAACGTAAGTCTTACTTGTCCAAAGAAGGCCACTCTGAAGTACGTCCCCAGGAGCCTCTTGCCTGTGTGCATCACTTCGGTGACTTTACTGTAAGCGCGATGCAACGTGTCGTACAGATGGGCTAATCTCTGAGAACACAGCAAACAAAGAACCAAGATGAACAAAAACACTAAACCAGTGACTGGCCATCTATTTCACCAACACCAATATGACCATGTGGAATTAAACTCTCTATACAGCACTAAAAACATACAAATAAAAAGTATAAAAATCTCATCATAAAATTACACCGCATACATACAGTATTGGATTTTATGCTGTTCATAATGATTATATTTTGTGCTAAGATGAAAACTTGAGGTCTCAGAAAATGTCAAAAGTCAGTATTTTGTAGGATTTTGTCTGGGATTTAGAACTGAAAATGGAATACCTCGAAATCTCTGCGCTTTTCATAGATGGGAATAATGAGTTTATAGATGTCCGCAATCAGCTCGTAACGTTCTGCTTTCCACAGCCCGTCTGCACATTGCTCAAGAAGCTCCATTAGCACATCCTGAATAACCAGACAGGAGAGAAGGATTAAACGCACAGGTACGGCACACAGCATAAAGAGTATTAAACAAGCGGCTGCACCAATACACGAGTAATTTACTAGGTCTATAGAAAAATACAATATCATGTAACACACTAGTTTGATCATTATTACGATCTTTTTACATCATAAGTGTAAGCCCCTCCTCACCTGTTGTGTCTGTAAGTCAAATTGTTATGTTACATACTACTTATTGTAATAATAATAAGGAATAACACATATAGAAACAGAATTCGAGGGCAGATATGAACCATTGGACCCATCAAGTCTGTACATAGAACAGTGAGGTAAGGAAAATGGATTTGGCTCTATATGCTGCAGAGAATATAACTTATTTTATACATACTGAGGGTTATTTGTTTACCAAATTCTATTTTCACAACCTAATACAAGAACAAACTACTGAATTATCCTTCTGAAGAGGAAGTAGTAAGTAAAATCGCATGAAGTGACGTGGTCTGCTTATAGCCCATCTCTTTGGCAATCACAGCAAAGCAAAAAAAAAACATGTTCCATTACAGCTCCTAAACAAGACAAGAAAGTATGACGCATTTTCCGTTCCTTTTGTGATAAAAGCATATCTTCTGGTTGATTGCCAAGTAACTACTGAATGAATCATAAAATCAAGGCAGGTAGAGAAGAAATTTACCATGCAAAAATAAGGTGCAAATGGAACCCTATTAGTATCTCTACATCCAGGGAAGTAAATGTATCCATCCAATTACCATCATGGTAAGCCTGGAAGTGACATTATGGAAGTACGAGATCACCAGCGCCCCGGACAGCATGACACACAAGATGTAGCACGTTTATTATGAATGCAGGATATTTATTATACTTGTGAACTCAGATATGTAGGAATTTTTAATTTACCATAATTTGCCAATTTTAATTAGTACAAAGGTCTAAAAACAAGGAAGTGCCCCAATTAAACAATTTAGTTTTCTGCACTAACCCTGTCTCACTCTCAGACTCTCTCTCAATGTTTCCCTACTTTCTTTATTTCTCTTTCCACGGCTTCTTCATTCTTTTTTTAGTGATCCGCTGCTTTTACCCCGGCCTCCTGTAGGAGTTCTGCATCAGTGCAGAGCCCCGGCGCAAACCATGGGGACAAACCCTCCCCTGATTGGACGAATGGGGAGAGGTCCTTCCCGCTGTGTGCGCTAAGAAGAAAAAAAAACTATATACAAAACCAAGCTGCCTGCGGTGAACATGGAAACTCAACGGGCTTATAAAGAGCTATACATCTTGACTAGAAGAGCATCGTACGGGCTGTAACTATACAAAAACTGGGGGACTGCATGTTCCATATTGCTGGGTGATATTCTAAACAGGCAACTATACTTTATATTTTATTATATGTCAGTTCCTTAATACGCTAAATCAAGACTCTCAAAATCAACCATACTCCTTTAATCCCAAGATAGTTCCTGAAAGCTATTGACAGCGAAGCAACCTCTGTAATTTGTTAAATATTTACTATTTTATGCTAGCCAGATTAAAGGTTAAGCACAAATCAGGCAGCAAATAATTCTCAACTATGTAAGAGGCTGATAAAAATACCCCTACGTCGCAATTTATTTTTAATCAGAAAGAAAACAGATAATTAAGACACTTCATATCACACACAGAAAACATTCTATGCAAGCCAACAATAAACCAATTCAGAAAATGCTCATGGTCTTTACCAATCAAAACTTAACCTTTAATGAATAGGGACAGCAATAGCCCTTCTACCCGTACTTGAAATCCTCCAATACAGATATATCAACAAAATCAGGGTTGCCATGGAGAAGCGGTCTTGCTTTTCTGGCAGGCATTATATAAGGTAGCTATTATGTCAGACCTTTCCGTAGGATTGCATCATATACTCTTTCATGTGTGGTCCCTTTAAATTTGTGTGGGGTCCATTTGGAAACGCATAGGGGGATTCTGCCCCTTTCCACAACCTCCAGCTAAATGCCAGAACTGGCTCCAGTCAACGCTGGTCTGTTCAGATCCCTGTGTTCGTTGTGTGGAAAGTGTTGCCATTAATTTCAATGGGAGCACTTTCCTGCCACTTACTGACCGACTGCTTGCCAATTAGTGTCAAGAATAGTCAGACCATGGGGAAGAAAGGCATCTACTGCAGCCTCTTCTGTGTCAGGTAAGTGCCCATAGACAACCTCCACTGCCAGCACTTTCAGTGGAGGTTGTCTGCGATGCCCAGCGGCTGGCTCCGCTAGACACCAGGGAGTCTGGGGGTGCATTGGTAAGTCGGAGGGGGGGGTGGCATATCTAGGAAGCAGAGTGGCATATCTAGGGGGCATAAAGCATATCTGGGGGAAAGTGGGGAATATCTCTAAGTAAGGTGCATTATGAATTAAGGGGAGGACCTTAAAATGGCTATTGGTTTTATATAACCTATGCTTACTAACTGCATAACAGATACCAAAAGTGTTAAAATACATGGCTTCCTGTTCATTAGATAAAATACTGTTTCTACTCATGTGTATTTTTTCTTTAAAAATATTTTTTTCTTTAAAATAGCACCCAACTTTTAGGGTGCGGCCTATAATCAAGCCAATACTGTGTGTGTGTGTGTGTGTTTATGTATGTATATATATATACACACACACATATATATACACATACATACACACACCTCTGGAGGAGAAAGACCAATATGATAACCAATGTGAGAGGAGAAACATTCTAAATCATTTACTAAGAATGTACATACTTTAATGGTGGAGAAATTAATATAAACTATTGACGGAAGGCAAGAGTTGGAGTTGAATGAGCAAAGAAAAATGGACAGACCTCGTTAAAGTGAACATCCTGCATCCCAACATCCTCCATCATTGATGCTTCCTCATCAATATTTGGGGTGATCACTCTAAAGGTCGAACAGCCCTGCCTGAACATTCCTAGGGAACAAAAAATACAACGATCAATAAGGTTCTTAAAAATAACACAATTGTTTCAAGCTCCAAGGTTCTAAACCTCCTGTGTTAATTCTACATGAAGGCTACAATACCCATCTTAGGTGGCTACTCAATATATGGCTGAAGATCATTAAGAGGATATTGCAGCTTGACTTTTTTTTTTATTTGCTATATGATGAGCACCTAAGTTCTGCTCACGAACCCTCACACGTTAAAACAAATATTTATTGCTTCAAAAGGCAATGTTGCTTATTTAAATGAAGTGACAAATCTGAACAATCCTAAAGGTCAGTTTACGAAAACATTAATAGGTAAACTGCCATAAAAACAATTCTTGGAAGATGTCCTATAACTTCATTTGCATTTTGCACTGTGGATGAATCATAGGGTTTCTGATAACCCCTGTCCACATGACATGATATGAAACTGAAATCCGCAGCATCTGTACTGTAATAAAAGGCTTGTCAACGGGTAGCAAACTCCTGCTGCCAACATGCCCGGCCAAACGCTGGCTGAGGGTCACGAGGGTTAGTATGAAAGCTGTCAGGTGGCCTGATACTGCAATACCTAATTCGTTAACATCATTAAAGATCCGACACTTCTGTTTATTCATATAAACCATTATTCAGATTTTAAGAAGCTCTGTCTAAAAAATACAGAAACTAGCATAAACGAGAGGGCCATGTTACCAACCTCTCAATATATATTTTTCCAAAGCTTTATGTACCAATTATAAATGTGTTTTATGTAAGAAGGTCTTATTCAAAGACTTGTAGTAAGTATCTGCAGTAGATGCGCCGGGGGCTAGTAGATTATGGGTGAGCCGAAAGTTGAATAGTCAACAGCAAGTCTACATGTGAAAAAGGGATACAGACTCCATTTAAAACCTAAAACCAGTGTTTCTTCGGGACATCAGTAAACCCCCCAACATGACACAGACTGAATTGCTGTTTACTGGTGTGAGGCAATAAAACAGATTGTAGTCTTTTGCAATTTTATTGCCCATACTTTGTCTTATTATTAGTTGATGGGAAGAGGTTCAAAAAGCTTTTATCAAAGCGTCCTAGGGTTTGGCAGCACAAGGACAGATTACAGAAACTGTCCTCCTTACCTTTCCGCGTAAGGTATTCCGCTACCAGCGCAGCCACGTGGACATAGCACATTGCGGCCTAAAACACAAATCAACAGCGGTAATATTACACCCCACGTCTACTTAAAACAAGCTCCAACAGCAAGACGGATACACAAAGTTATTATCAGCAACACTGGCCATTGCAAATGTTAAGTATGTTGAAGCATGACTCTATTATAGCACTCTATTAACTGGGTATTGCCTTTATAGAGCACACTGTGCAAGGTCACTATGGAAATACAAATTAAGCAAAAATAAAATCTGGTAATGACCGATTAATATTTTTTACCTCTGAGAGATCTCCATGTTTGACATGAATCCTGGCCATACTGTCCAGCCACGTCTTCCTAAGCTCTGGAGTGCTGGCATATGATTTGGCCAAGCTGTACTGCAGGTCCACCAGCATCTCAGGATCATTCTCATGCTCCTTCATCTGAGCTGTGGCCATCAGAACCGTGCGGATCCTTTTGGTTAGATCTTTGACATCCGAGGAGAAGGTTGTGTGCTGCACAGTAAGCATAAAACAAAAAAACAAACAGATTTATCAGTGGAACCCAAGACATGCTATGCAGAATATATCGATATATACCGCATTTCAACTCGTATGTTGCAGAGTAAATCCATAGACTGCTATACATTCATACCCAAAGAGCAAATTCACACAAATGCCACATGCAAGACTGAATTTGGTACGGTAAAATAGTAATATTTATTGAATAGTTTAAAAAAATGTTAGCGGAAAAGAATAAATACTGCAGAAAAAAGGGCAACAATATATTTAGAAAAAAAATATACATTCTAAACATGTATGTTTATTCACTAACCTTAATAAGACGGTCACTGTTGGCACAGTTGTTGATGATGGACAGCGACTGCTGGAATCTTGTGCCACCGATTCCGACCACATCGGCTATTAGCTGGCTTACTGATATAATCACCTAGATTAGAGACAAAATATTATGCGGTACTTCCATTCTGCCCCCACTTCTGATATAACTGAATGAATGGATGTGGTATTTACTTATACACCCATCCAATGTATTCTAAGGGGTCTAGAATAAGACTCAACACATTAAAGGCATGGCAATCAGTATCCCAACACAACATGGTAAAAGAAAATGTTTTTTTGATTATATACTGTGACAGTGTAAACCCCAGGGAGATGCTTATTTTGGTATTTTGGTGCTATCCAGAATGTAAATATGGGTCCCTGGGGTGGAGCAATTGGAGAACAGGGTGGGCCAATGCGCCGTTTCCCCATTCTGTGGAAATGCCATGCCGGCTTTTCCAGGAGGCTAGAAGTCTGCAGGATCCGGTCCGGGATTCCTATGGAGCCGGCATCAGGCACAGGTGCTGAGCATTAAAAGCCCCTGGAGCTTGATACTCAGAGAGACTGTTGGGGGAAGAGGAAGTTTCCCTGAGCTCCCAGGGCAAGGAGAGGCCCAGAACAAGAAGACCATACCTTTTGTGTGTTGTCTGGGGGAGGTTTTCCAGAGCCTGGCGTAGCTGGGTCTGGCTGGGAGGTTGAGGTAGTGGGTGATTTGGATGGTCAGTCTGGACCAGCATAGTTCAGTTAGAGAGGGCTCCAATTGGGAGCTAGGTTTTCTTTTTATGATTTGGTTTTTGGGGTTTGAGCAGTTCAAAATAAAGCACTGTATTTTACAAGCTGGTGTTCCAGACTCTAAATGTGACATGTATGGCCAGGGCTGGCCTGACAATGGAGCCGAGTGGGGCAACCGTTCCAGGCAGCACTTTTGAAGGGGCGGCACTTTGCCGCCCGAGCCCCCTTTTTTTTTTTTAAAGCCGAGAAGAGAGAGAGAGGGGCGCCGAGTGGTTTTCGCTTACCAAGTTGTCAGTACGCGCTTGGCGCCCCTCACTCTCTCCTCTGCGAGCCCTCTAGCTCGGTCTCGGTGCTCAACATTACAAGCCGGCGCAGAGACCGAGCAGGGAGACTCACCGCAGGACTGCTGAAAGGTAAGTACGGGGTGGAGGGGGGCGGCATTTTAAACTTCGCCCTAGGCGGCATTTTGTCTTGGGCCGACCCTGTGTATGGCCCTCATGCTACAGGGTTTGTCACAATGCATAAAACAAAAAAAAAAAAAAAAGTGCCAGTGTTGATTTTAATCCCCAGTCTGTTCTTGCAGATAGCAGTATGTGTATAGTAGTCATGTATATTACTGATCCCCAAGCTAGACTTTACAAATTCTGCCTTCTTTTGGATCAAGAATAGAAAGGTTAGGTAGAAGGGTTGAACTTGATGGACTTAGGTCTTTTTTCAACCTTATGAACTATGTAACTATGTAAATTATTTTGACATGTGACAAAAGCTCAGTAAATAAATCCAATGCACTACAATGCCATTATATAGGCATTAGTAAAGACAGGCTAAAATAAAGTTGAAAATATAAAAAAAAAATGGCGAAAAACATTCCCATGTCATAATTTACCTGCAGATGTGTTCTAACAAAGGATTTCTTTCCAGTGTAGTCAAAGTTATTTCTCATTAGGAAGTAGAGGAGTTGGGAGGATTCTGTTCTGATGGAGCTAAGTTTGGAGTTACAGCACTTGAGGATTTCGTAGCACAAGGCAGCACACATGTCGGCTCTTCCTTCATAAAACGTTGAGGGAAACTACAGAGAAACAAAAAAATAAAACAAATTCCTTAAATGAAGTTATAATAAATGGATACTGTGGTTTTCATAATCATATAATCAAACTGTACAAAATATACTTTCTAAACAAGTTTGGCAATGCATTTCCATTCTAGCTCGAAAAATAACTACTCAGCAGCATCACATTTTGCCCACATATTACGGAAAGGGAGCACATGAGATTGCGGCAGCGCAAATAAGCAAACAAACATTATGTAAAGTTGCCATAAGGAACTGTTTACACACGGTGGGTGCCAGTATGTACCGTTTTCACACATTTCACAGCCGAAAAACATAAAACACTATTGTCTTTTCCCCCTCTGCTACTGACCTTGTAAATCAAAGACCTCAATGCAGTGAAGACGTTTTTTAAAGCCGTTTCAGATTGGTTTTTCTGGAGAAAGCACAGGTAAACATCAAACACCTTCTTCATTAAGGGATTGTGTCCATGATCAGCAACTAGCTGGTTCTGCAGAAAAAAAATGCGGCAACGTAAATCGGAGTAGTGAAGGAAAACATTAAGCCGAACATAAAAGTATGTCTTCTGTAACATAAGGATAAAACTGTACATATATACCGCTCTCTAATATCTAGCAAAATCGTCAGGCTAAGGACATGTTACAGGCCACCGCGGTGCAGAACACTAGGTGGATTAATGCCAGTCTTGGACCTCTAGTTCCATGCACTTCATGTAAAACCGAGCTATACATTTACAAATATAGAAACCACCTATACCCTACAATAAAAATAAAAATATTCGGCAGTATGTCATTTCTGCTTGTAAACATTTACAGTACAGTTGGCATCTAGCAACTGTGTTATACAAAGGCAGGAATAGATAAATGTGGACAAATGGCTACTATGCACTTCCAGCGTTTGCCCATGTTTCAGAATGAGGTTCCACGAACCTTGAACGCCATGGTGAACAGGGACAACGTATCCAGGATTGTAAGGCATACTTCTGTAGCTATGTTTGCTTCAAGTAAGGACTGGTGAAGAATGTCTGCATCTGAATGCCCGTAGCCTAAAAAAATTCAAACAAATAAAAAAAGGTAAAAACAAGCACGCTGCCCAAGGGCTATATATAACATACTATTTGAAGCCACCTAGATGTTAAAACCAACAACCACTGCAACGTTGGCAGAAACAGGACTACTAAGATAAATACGCATTCAAAATCTACCATTGGGAAAGATATTGAGATGCCCCATTCTCAGTGTCTACATAATTATTCACCATTATGGTTTCTCTCAGTTATTGTTATTGATGTTGATTGCCTACTGACTGCCACTCTTTGGTGGTAATTAATGTTATTTTTATACGTGAAGAAGGAGGAGATGACTTTAAGACTCTAAATAGCCACACAGGGGCAGCGTTACCATCATAGCTTAAAAAACATTTATTCTTATTATATTTCATTTATATAGACTATAGACATCTTTCGCTTCTTGTCAGTCAGTAAAATTTAATTTTCAACCTTGGGGAAGGGAATATGAGCAGCAGCCCGTGGCAGAGCCAGCATTACCTGATCCCTTCCCCACACCTTACAAAGGGTGAATGATTATTGATGATTAAGTAATTAATTAATGATTAAAGTAATTTAATGGGGTGAGTAAAATGACAGGAAGATACTCATATTAGGTAGGTTTTTAATATGAATTCTGGATCCTCTATTTTAACTTGTAATCACTACCATGTGGGTTTATTTATTACAAAGAACTCTAAAATGTGCGATTTCTGAATGGTATCCAGAACGGTATGGGAAGGCTTGGAGGGGACATGCAGCAAAAGGGAGGACACAAGAAATAGATTAATGCAGAAGTAGTTTTTTTCACCCCAAACAGCATACATGTCGTTTTGTTATGTAACTGCCTTCACTGAAAAAAGATTGGATATTATGTTCCATGACATTATTAAAATTTAATTATATTCAATTTCCATAAACATGTTCTATGATCCACACAGTCAGTCAATTAAAACTACATTTAGTTTAGAAACCAATAGTTTTTTCTGTTTAAGAGCAGAAGCCATTCTGAGTTTTGGTGTTAAGTAGCTCTATACAGTGCTGTCTGGTAAAAGTATTCAGATCATCCAACTAGTCCTAATATAAGGCAAAGACACTACGAGTAAACAAAAATTCTAGCTTTTAAATGATAATTTGATTTATTTAAGGTAAAGGAGGAAAAACCTACATTACCCATGTGAAAAAAGGAATTGCCACCTAAACCTACTAACTGGATGCTCTACCCTTGGCGGCAACAACTGCAAACAAACATTTGTGATAAATAGCAAAAAGTATTCTACAACACTGTGGAGGAATTTTGTCCCACAC
The DNA here is from genome assembly GCF_027358695.1 of Spea bombifrons. Taxonomy (NCBI): domain Eukaryota; kingdom Metazoa; phylum Chordata; class Amphibia; order Anura; family Pelobatidae; genus Spea; species Spea bombifrons. The sequence continues at coordinate 98,289,648 of NC_071088.1, read as the reverse complement.
TTCTGGACTGAATTGTTTTAGTTCAGCCACATTGAATGGTTAAAAATGTTTTTTTAAGGTTATGCCACATCATCTCAATTGGATTCAGGTCAGGGCTTTGACTAGGCCACTCCAAAGCCTTCATTTTGAGGTAGACTTACTTGTGTGCTTTGGTTCATTGTCCTGCTGAATAACCCAATGGTGCTTGAACTTAAGGTCACAAACTAATGGCCAGACATTCCCTGTCGGATTTTCTGGTAGAGAGCATAATTCATGGTTCTATCAATTATGTCAAATTTCCCAGGCCCTGAAGTTGCACCAGATTATCACACTATCACCATAGTGTTTGATTATTGGTACGATGTTCTCATTAGCTTTACTCCAGCTGTAACGGGACCCATGTCTTCCAAAAAGTTCCACTTTCAACTTTGGGGGTCATCAAGATGTTTTTGGCTAATGAGAGATTAGCCATTGTGAAATCATGAACACTGACTTTACTTGAGACAACTTGAGGCTTGCAGTTCTTTACATGTTAGTCTGAGTTCTTGGTGACCTTCTGGATGAGTGGTCTGTGCGCTCATGAATTTTGGTAGGTGGGCCACTCCTGGAAAGGTTCACCACTGTTCCAAGTTCTCTCTTCGTTTTGTAACCCTTTCTAGACTGATAGATGTCAATGACTCTGTCTTATCCGTTCTTGATATGGTGATTTTTTGAGACATTTTAAGCTTTATTTAACTGAGGTTTAAATACAACAGAGCTGAAAGTAACCATGCCTGGGTGTGCAGTGAAATTGAACCCAAATATCAATTACATTAGGTTGATTTAGTAACTAAGGGGGGAATTGCTTTTGCACATAGGGCCACAAAGGTTTGATAGCTTTTTTCCTTCTAAAAATGAAATTGTTTAAAAAATGCATTTTGCGTTTGGGTTATCTTTGTCTCATATTAAAATTAGTTTGATGATCTGAAACATTTAGGTGAGCCAAATATGCAAAAAAAAGACATGGGAAAGGGGCAAGTACTTTTTCACAGCACTGTATATATGGCAGTGTAATGCAGTACAATGCATTAAATCACAGTTGTGTCATTTATCTCCACTTTTATTACGTGTCTGTTGTGCTTATACCACATATACCACAAGAGATGCTTATGGAGTGGGGCATATATGTTGTAACTGCACTTTTCAACCATTTTGTTTTTAATTACTGACATATCATCTAGCTGCTGCAGACAAAAAAAAAAGAAATTGGTGAGTGACCAAAATGTCCAGAAAATAAAGGAACTCCACAATGAATGTTTAACTCATTGTCGCTAATTATTATAATAGATGAACTTTTTTTTTTTTTTTTTTTTTTTTGAGGACAGGTTTTGGGGTGATCCACCTATTTGCCAGCAAGTATGCATTTTTACTTTATGGTATCATTGATTTTATAAGCCTCAAAACTACCTGCCCCTAACACGTCTGACAAAAAAAAGGCATTTGGCAAATCTTAAATGTTGGAGTAGATTAGGTACGGTTCAAAGTAACTATGTCACTGCACAAGCATGGGAAAACCTAAATAATAACATATAACTTAAAAAAACAGCCTAAGCAGTTCTGAAAACATACTTTAAGCTGTTATGGCGAGAAAATGATATTTCATTAAATGTACAGGAGACAAATTTGCAGGCCAACAATTGCTTAAACATTTTGATGCAAATGCACCAAAACAGCACTCTACATTCATTACAAGATCACAGTAACTCTGGAGGGGGATTTAGCATGGGGATAATGTTTTAAAATTGAATACTCTGAGTGAGCTTTTAGCAAACATCAGATCACCAAGATATTGCCGGCAATCTAAATGTAAGAAACTTTATTTTTCTCTGTCTTGGTATTCCTGCTCCAGTTTGGAACGATTACATTATTTGAGATGCTACAAAGTTGGCTTTATCAAGTGATGTTTCTGCAGAATAATCTTTGACTTGGGGGCAAGCACATACACTCTTGGATATAGTTTTGACAATCAAAGCATTCAGCTTAACAACTGACAGCTCATTATATGTTAGAGTAGTGCATGGAGTGATAAGAAAGAAAGGCAAAGCGGCACAACTGTGGAAACTGTTTTTGCAGAACACAGATTTCTAGGCCAGTTTCAACCTGATTGAGTCTTACCATTGTCTACAGAAATTCCAAGTAAACTTGATATTTTTCTCACACTGAAAACACAGAAAAAGTCAATTCATTATTGAATGCTTTTTCATGCACGCACAAAATGAATTCTGGTTCTCGGACTCTCATGTAGAACCTCCAAAAGATCTGAGCATTACCAGTATATTAAATCATGCAGATCCATAACTGCTTACACCGTGCTAAGCTTTCACCACCATCTCATGTGTCATTTATCAGTTTTGAAAAGGAAAACACGATGACGTGACTAATATTTTGAAATGGATGAAAAACAGGTAGCCCAAAAACAGGCATATTTTTTTATATAAGGAAGATGAGGAGAGGTGAGAGCCCAGAACTGATGCAATCACGCTGCATGCTTTAGCATCTGGCAGTATGTATCCCGCACTGGGAAAGAGTAACATTTGTTTGAGTTTGATCTCACAGAACTTGGCTTTGTGGACAATTACTCTCCATGCTTGTGTCATTCTCTGGAGTGGTCGTGGCACCTGCCTGTGCTGAGGTGGCACCTGCCTGTGCTGAGGTGGCACCTGCCTGTGCTGAGGTGGCACCTGCCTGTGCTGAGGTGGCACCTGCCTGTGCTGAGGTGGTACAGGAAGCGGCTGTTGACCTCTAGGTACAGTGCATAACTTACTGTGGTTAAAAGTGAGAGAGTTATCCAGGCTGCTCAGTTGCTGTAATCTGGCATGCATCATCCCTGTTCTGTTACGGGAAACAGGTAATGTCTGAGACTTTCGGTCATGAACTATGGGTCCCAACCCCTCCTGGTTCCTGTAAGATGGTGAAATGGGACAGAAGCAAAAGTTAGTCTTGTCCCAGAAGCAGAAAGACAGGGACAGTTAGTAAAGCAGAGGATGAAAAAAACCAACACACAAATATATCAGATTCTCTAACGCAAAACGCTATCTAGTATAAAAAGCAACATGCTGAGATGAATAGGATGGCTTAATTTGTTTTCTGAACCCAACCTTTAATATACTAAAGCAGGGACAGTTAAATATAGGCCTCCATATTAATGGAGCAGTACTTCCATAAATGTTTGAACAATCTGTTAATCCATGTTATTGTGGCAGCATATGCTATTAGTACCTTCCATATGAACTGGTAAGGGGAAATATGTATTATTTCTTCTACAATATGAGATTGTATATACAATGTGAAGCAGCAGGAGAAGGTTAGTGAATGGTACCATAGAGACATGCAACAGAGTAAAGCAGAGGAACACTTCAGCGGCAAGTGCTATCTTACCCAGGCAGGAAGGGAGAAGAGCCATACACTTTGTTATACTTGTCAGCAATCAAGTGAGGAAAACAGAAAGAGTGACCCGTGTTAGCAATCAGTAAAGATGGGCTTCCTGAAGTGTACCACCACCAGAGGCAAGGAGTGAGGGACCAGTGCAGGGAACACATACACCGCCACCCCAAGTGAGACACTTTATGGGAATTATTTACACGTGCACTCGCAAAATGTTACGCTTAAAATTCTGGGACACACACAGAATGTTCATCTAGAGTACACGGTACGATAATCCCGATACTAAAATCATGCGTTCACATAATGAACAAAGGGTTAATTATACAGGTATAAAGCATAGCCTGCTTTACCAGTATCTGGTACAAAGTATTGTTTAATGCTATGTTTATGTATTGGACAGAAAGGGAGGACTAGTGGTTATTGACACTTTTCAGTTGTTTAGCATTTGTAGTATAAACATTAAGAAAATGTACAGACATAGTAACACAGAACACAACACATAAAAAAATTTGTATACATTATGATAAAAAAAAATGACTTTGCGTTTTACCGGTACAGCGTAACTAAATATTACCATGTAACCACATTTCAAGAAAAAAATAGATGTTAAATATTTACCGTATTCGCTCGATTATAAGACAAGGTTTTTTTCAGAGCAAATGCTCTGAAAATCACCCCTCAAATGAGGTCTGACTATGAGACTAAGATCCAGATCCCCCACAGCGCTGCAGGAGACCTGGACCCTCCTTGTCTAGTAACCTCAGCTGCTGCCGGCACTTACACCAGCGTCCATCACCGAGCGCCGGTGAAAGTGCTGGCAGCAGTGGAGGTTGTCTACACGCATTCCTCCCCCGACTGTCAGAGAGAATTCCCCGCAGTAGAGGAGAAATTTATTTCTTTAATACATAAAAAGGATTTGACAATAATTAGACATTAATGAGATCCAGGCCATTATAATAAATACTAGGAACATATAGAATGTAAGCAACACACAGGAATTATGAATGATAATCAAATAGTTTACCACTGTAACTTAATTTAAACAAACTAAATGTTAAAGCATAACTAGTAGAGAATATATAACCTAATCATAACAGGAAAAATGTTTAATGTCATCACTTTTTTGGCATTATCTAGATATCCAACTATACCTGGCTATGTATCGCTTCCCCATGTACTGGAACTGATGAAGGCACACTCTGTGGAAACAGAAAAAGACCACCATCAAAGGGCAGCAGGGGTGGCATAATGCTCACATATATGTATAATATATAAAATACATATATGTATAACGGCCACTACTGGAAGATCACACCTTTGTTGGTATTTGAGTGAAACCCATTGAATCTGATCAAGCTGTAAAATGTCAAATTCGGTCCTCGATCCATTTTAGATTTGGGCTCTCTATAATCTGTTAACATACATTATGGCGTTAAAGCAGTCTTCCTGGGCAGGGCTTCAATAAGAATGCTGTAATCATGGTTTATCATAAACTGCTGTTAGTAAGAAAACAAATCATTAGGGTAAAACACTTAATATTTCTGCTGGCAGAGCTGGCTTCTGTACTAGATTTCCCCTCCGCACTTTTTTATTCTTGGGGTTTGGTTTCAAATGCTAGTATGGGCAAAAATATTATCAATGCAGCAAACAAAAAAAAAATCCCCCAAAAAAACATGCCTATTAGAATATAACAGGACATACTCGCAGATAGTGAAAAAATCCATCAGTTCTGTTGCAGTTGCTTTATTCCAATAAGTAAACAAGGCATCTGTAAAAGAAATGCAAGCACACACAAACATCAAGGCAAGAAATTCACCTAGATCATGTCTTACACAATCCAATTCAACATAAGATGATGGAAACTTACATCTGGCACAAAATTATCTTATGGCAATAATACATTTTCATAGTGTATGCTGGAGTCTCTAGGCTTCTTTGAGCTCTACAGCGGAGCAAGCATATACAAAAAAAACAAAACACAGTAAAAACCTACCGTCAGACATGCTTTTCAAAATATGAAGGAAGCACATGAGGAGGCTTCTGATTTCTCCTTGCTCCAGTTTGTCACAACGCAATAAGGAGTTTCCTAAAGAGCCACCATGGTGATTCTGGGACGAAACGGGATAGAGGATTTCATTAGCGAACCGGTCAGAGCAGCGAGCATCTATAGGCCTGACATTCCTGGCTTATATAGCATATAGGAAGACAATACTTTATCTGTATTTTGTCTCAGAGGCCATACCTGCAGTAATAATACTATATATATATATATATATATATATATATATATATATATATATATATATACATATACACACACACATACACACTTAATAGAAAAAACACACAGCAAAATAGTGATGTCGCTAAAAAATGGTAAACAAGGGCATGTCATTTCAGTGGAAATTCCTGCAATGACATTTTTGTCAGCTATGTTCTTAAAAAATAAAAAGCCCAAACATTCCAATTTCAGTTTAGAAGAAAGTCACTGCAGAGAAACTGTTAAAGAAGCAACGCAAACACCACAGCACAACAAACGTGGTCTTCTGGTCGGTTTTGCCACAAGCATCTGGTGAGTGTTATTTGACAACGCATGTCGTTGAGTTCCGTATAAGTAAAACAGCTTAAACCAGGAAGCCGCATAAAACCAACGGCCAGTCGGAAACGCTTCATATAGGATTCGGTAGAAGATGATGCACATTTGTGGCAAAAACTCAACAAGTTAGGAGGCTGTGTAAAGCAAACCGCAAAGAAAATGTACTTCTTGTGTCTGAGGAGAGACGGCAGCATGCAAAACACTTTCTGACAGCGAAGGTGCTGCCAGGAGGGAGAAATCCACTGTAAAGCGATTTCTCTTCACAGCTTGTTCTGCTTCCTCTCGGCCAGGGCGCATGGTGTATGCCGAATGCCTCCGGATTAGTTTGTCCTTCTGCACCACGAAGGCATGTTGAAGTCAGGGAGCAAATGTTAGCTGTGGGTCCATGCGTTACAAACAACTTCCAGGTAGATTACCTGGAGTTCGCCCTCTTAAGGGGAGAAGCGTCTTGGAGTGGAAGTGCTAGCTTCATACAGAGGCAAGACTAGCCACAAATAAGAGCAGCGTTGGCCCCACTCAGCCTTCAACGGGAGATGAAGTGGCCATATTTAATGCCATATCTCTACCCAAAGATGAAACTGATCCAGGGAAGCTTTACCTAGAGGCTCCATGTCAAACATGGAAGCTTCCCAAATATGATTACAAAGCTTCATCCAACCAAGCCAGCAAAAGGTGATTGTACTTCGCCAACTAGCAAAATTACAGCCTGGGCAGATCCCATGATCCTCTCCCATTATTGGGGAGTAAAATGTGGCTGATCATGGGGGTTTTCAGTTAGCATATCATATTGCATCTTATTTCATTCAAAACGTTCAAACCAGTAGAACATACACAAAAGGCTATGGTCCTACGTATATGCAACACAGGTTTACGGCAAAAACGTGGCAAACATAATGAACCCGAATAGCATTAACAAGCAATATTTTGTTGGAGAGGTTGTGTTTTTTTGCACTGCTCTAAAAAATAGTGATGCTAATAAAGCTATCATTTCTGCACTATTTATTAAAAGCAATGCACATTATGGATGCTACTTGATAAACATCAGTCTCCAAGACACACCTGTGACATGAAGCCTCTCTTTTCAGTTTACCATGGCTGAGAGGACAAGAGAGACTGAACCAGTTAATAATGTGAACACAGCTTAACCTACAAATATCAGTCATAGCGATGTTTTCCGCTTAACAGATGAAAATATATACCTCTACTGCTACCGGCTATAGAATGGGCATCTTGGTCTGTATATACCATGCAACTATATGCAACTTTAAACATTTACGCGAATACAGTTTAGTTACCTTGTCAAGAGAACCGCTTTTGTCATTGTTTCTCTCTGGAAGACTGTTTCCGGAATCTGTGCTAATGAGAGATCCTCTGGAATCGGCGTTTCTCACACTGTTTATGTTCGGAGTGGATGAGGTATGCGGAGAGGCTTCAGTGAAAACCAAAAAAAAAATACTTTCATTAGGTTTCCTCCACATAGACATGTGCGATAGCGGCCAAAGCAAAGAGAAAGTTGGTAGGTCTGGAAACCTACAAAGAAATATGCTGGACCCCAAATATGACATTTCTACCATGTTACAAATGCTCTGGGTAGGACTCTTGAGTAAGGCATTTAAGCATCAGATCCGACATGGTTGTCTACATGGATCAGTTCCAAAAAAAATATTTCCACAATGATTTGGTAGGTTGTACCCCATAGATTTAGGATGTCCTCTTCTAACTACATGAATCTGTAAGAGATTCTAGTATCAATAGCTACAAGAACCATAACTAAAACACAATCCACATTAATGTGGGCTAAATGCGAACTTCTAAATTTGGAAGGGATTTTTAATTTGCATAAGGAAATAGTTACCACTCACCCACATTCACGCTCTCAGTTTCCCACTACCTTCTCCACCAACCTCTTCCGTGTCCCCATATCCTTTTTCACTGCCCACTTCTTGCCTTTTCTCTGCAAAATGTCAGAGCCTTCTCATACAGCGAGAATAATAAAGTCAGATCCTCTGTGAATCCATCTTCATTATTCTGGCCTCTCAGACGACTTCCATAAAGGGCGGAGCGACGGGGACAGCCCCCCCCATGATCCTCCAATGGGGAAGGGGGTGCCTGGAGGCACCACCATTGGAAGAGCCCTGGGAGGCCTGGCTCATGGAGAAGTGGACGAAGAAAGAAGACACAGGGAAAGATGACAAAGAAGAAGAAGAGGCAAGAGAAGCGGCGGAGGTGGGGGAAAATAAGACAGGGACACGCTTAGTGGAGTAGGTAGGAATTGAGAGAGCTTAAATGAGTGGGGGAAAAAACAAAATGTAAACGACAATTACAAGGTCTCTGGTTTGTTTGTTTAGTTGGTGGCCCCTCCTCATTTACAGACGTTCATACGAATTAACAAAGTTACCAATTTCATTAAAATTCTAATTTGTACAAATCCGAATGCACACGTCTTATATTCACCCAGGATATACTTCTTGATTTGTTGCCATTGGCGTACCTGTGCCAGAGATAACACCAAAGAGATCTTTATGCAGGCTGTTGTCCAGAGAATTACCTGGCTTTTGAGGTGTCACCAAGGGATTACCAGATGACACACTCACAGGCGTCTCATCTTTTACATTCTAAATTAGAAACAGAAAACATTTTAAGAATATAGTACAGTTATACAAGGCCACAGAAAAGGTGCCACAAAAGGACATGACTCGTGATACTCACATTTTGCACAACAGGGAAAGGTGAAGTATCTTTCACATTAATGCGTTGAACATTTTCAATTAAAAGGCCAAATAACGGAAGGTACAACGTGGCTATCCTCGCTTGCTGGCTCTAGAATACAGAAGACATTCATTCATCAACACTGTCTTCAACATCTGTAGAAAATCTCTCCACATTACAACTAACATGCCATTGAGTATTTTTTGGTACAGTCTCAGACTGTACAGGGAAAGAGGTAGAGAGTATCATGAAACAGATTCTGAATATATTACACACACACTATAAACTAATTAAAGTCATACATTTGAGCTATTTTGTGGGAGTATTCCACAACTTAAACCAAGCAGATGGCTAAACGCAAAATAAACTCATGGGTACAAAGAAGGGAAAATCTCTTGCATTTGGTTAGATTTAATGCTAACCTCGGTGGGAAACGTAGAGCTCTAGAATGAACAAAGTAAAAAGATCTTCAAAGATCTTCCTTATTTCATATCTTTAGTGGAGTTCTGTTTTACTTTTGTCAGCATCCGAGTTGGCAAAATGTCAAAATGCAGAGCCGATATAGTAAGCAGATGCCAAAGAGGTGAATTCAAATTATTTGCCCAAATATATAAGGGAAAAGCACACAAAATCTGAAAAGGGTATTTAAAAACTGGCCTTTTAACTGGCTTCCTAGTCTATACATTTTTTTTTTATTATTATCTAGCATCCATAGAGTAAACTCACCCTTGAAGAATATCTGTCATCAAAGGAATGCTTGATCATCAAGCTCTTAAGCACAGTTATTGCAATCTGCCGGATGTCTCTGAATTCCTGTAATGCATTCCCCACCTCCCTTAGAAGGAGGCCGACCAAGAAATGGTTCCTACAGAACTCGTCTGTCAGCGTGTAATCAAGCTGTAGGTCTTAAACATAAACTCAGGAATTAAACATCGGAATTAAGAAAGCCACGCTTTTTAATTCTGCAGCATTAACAATAGTTGGACTAAATAAAAGAAACAGCCGCAGACAGGGATATTAAGAACATGGCACTAACGAACACATGTAATACTGGGAACAGGCCCATCATCACAGCACACATCACAAAATGTAGAGCTGGCCCGTTCCCAGCTATAGAAAATGGCGGTTAAAGCAAGAATAATTTGCATACACTAAAGTTAAACCACTTTTCAATTGGTACATGGTTAACACTTAATAGTTCACAATCAGCAGTCAGAAAATGCAAACGCAGTAAACAGCACTCCCTGGACATACCTACGGGGCTTTCTAATGACTCCAGGGTTGGTGAAAGAAAAGCTTGTCAATTGAAACAAATATGAACAAAAAGTGAAGAAATGAACAATAAACGTACGTTTGCTCTGCGACGACTGCAGCGTAAAAGAGTGTATGGGCAAGAAGCCATCTGTTGTAATGCAGTAGTATTCAACCGCCGCAGAAACTACTCACCAAACTCAAGGAATGGAAACCTTTTTAAGTAAAATGTATTCATATATTATTTGGGGAATTTACTTGGGCAGGCTGTTGTGTGTCTGTAAACAATCATGCATGCAATCGCATTTGCTATTACTTTGAAATACTTTAGTGATTAAATCACTGTGGATTGCAGGACAGTGTAGAACAGAGCTGATGTAGTACCCATTTCAGCCAGTAGATGGTACTGCAGCACTCCTATCGACACATACAAAAGGCTATAGATGTGCGACGGATAAGTGGAAAGCTATCTGCTGAATGTTTTGCCTAGAGTTACGAAGAATACCTGTACAGGGCAGCTGCTGTTTCTCTTAGAATACTATACTGACAGTTTACATACACACTTATATTGGTGATTAATATACATATATACAGCAAAGATATGTATAAATTAATCTTTATCACAAAGTTATGCTGATTATGGGCACCCATAAACCTTGGGATATTTTGTTTTAAGGATTATATTGATCACACATTGGATGGCCTGATTTAACTGCAATTTTTACCTTGATATCTTTGGATTCTGCCTTTTCCAAAAGGCATAGGCAGGTTCAGCGGGATGTAATGTTCGTGATTACAGACAACTCGCAGAAACTCAAACTTGTACTCGAAAAGAGTCTAAAAACCAAAGAAGGAATGGAACATAAAGATACTGTACCATGATGTTAAAGCCAAGCACTGATTCACAGTAATCTAGAAACAGAAAACCATCATAGATAAAAATAGAGTATAGAGATTATTTTCTCTATACCTATGCCTACAGCACACGAGTTCCATCCTTCTGTTTCTATCATGTTGTTGATTAGTGCTATATTTATGTATATGTATGTATGTTTTTTTTATAACAAAAAAAAACCATTTTGTCGTAAAGACACTTAGATATTCAGTAAAAAGAAACATCTAACTTGTATGGTTTACACTTTGCGATGCAAAGTTGCAAAAGAGGTGCAGTAACCATAGCAACCTCAGTTCACGTTGACTGTGTGCACTTTCGACATAGCGATGTCTTGTTAACCAAAACGTGCATGAACACTAGGCGACTCACTAATAGTTGGATGTCCCTAACACGTTAAATACAGGAATGGAGGGTGCAACAGCCTTTAACATGGTGATATGTTAACCTCTACTGAAAAGCAAAGACATGTTCATCTTAAACCCCTTGCCTCTAATGAACTATAGTACACTGAAATTACCATGAAATCCGCCAGGGTATTAAAATGACCATTAACTACATGGATGTATACACGAAACATAAGCTCTTACGGAGGGTGCTACTTTGGAAGTATCCCCTTACATTTACTGACGATTCATGAAACTATGTTCTATACATTGCAAAGAATTAAAGTGACAGCATTGCATGCAACAATGTTTAAGGCGATACATGATTACCAAGAACAAAAACCGACTCACCTTAGGATCTCCGGGGGCAAAAAAACTCATGTAATTATTGATTTGCTTAAAAACAAAGCCTCTGTCCATGAATGTAAAGCACCTCTGCAAAAGAAGGACCACCACAGTCAGCTGGGGATATGGATGCCACATACAAGCCTTTATTTACTTGGTCTTCAAAGACACAGCAAGCTCACACAGCATTAACCTAACCCAATTCTAATTCATTAAGTATCAAGACCACTTGACAATATATGCTGCGTCAGGCAGCCCTGGAATACACGTCACTATGAATATCATCACTAAGCAACACATGGAATTACCCATGGAAGTATATGGCTATTTTACCGCAAACGTGTTATTCCCAATTTAGAAGAAAAGGCCCCAACACCTCTTTGACTACATGTGGTATATGGCAACCCAGTTAGAAAGGCGCTGTTCCTGTTGTGAGCATTAGAATGACCGGTCAATAAACAATTCTGTAACCACGTCTTACTGTGCCTCGTTAATACATTTTTAGGCAATGCCTGCCATGTGAAACAAAATCTGGGACTGATAAGCTTAAAGTCTGTGTTGCCAATAAGGTGACACACATGTTCTATTTTTCCAGGACACATACAGTTCACATGTGGCATGTAAAGTGTTGCCCCCTGCAGTATTTCGTACGGAGGACGAAATCACATGTGGGGGTGCTGAGCCTTTCTCACCTTAATGAAGAAAGCCAGGCTGTGATTTGCATTCCTGGACGCATCCGGGTTCTCCTTATATTTCTGGGTGATGTGAGGAACGATCAAATTGACTAACGTTTCTACCGTGTGATGGTACGACGCTTCAAATCTTTGGTTCCGCGCCAGCTGCAAGCAAACAAAAAAAAAACAAAACAGGCGATGTTAGGATTATTTATCACTTTTCTGCGAGGCATTTCTTTTGTTAAGATGACTAAATGTAGCCTGGATGTCTTGTGCTTATTTACATAAACGTCCTTCAGTAAACAATAGGGAATTAACACGAGTCCAGGGGGTTTCACGTTACATAATCTGGATTCAAACTTCATGAGCACCAAAACAACAACAAAATAAAGCAAACCATGACAAAACCCCTTTTCTGAAGCCACTACCAACAGGTGGACTCACCGCCAGTTTGGCACAATTGTCTTCAGTGTTTCTGAATGAGAAATCAGCATACCAGGGAATACATTTTAGTACTGTTGCTCTATGCGACACAGAAGCCATTTACGGAGAAAACTTATTTACAAAGAATGATACCATGAAGGGAAGTTTCTTGAAGTGAAACCGGAGTTCAAACTAGGGGAGTAGATGACGTAATTAAATCCAATTATAGAAACGGAACTTTGTGCACAAGGTAGTGTTTTGTGGTGACATAAACCATCTCATTTTCAGATTAATTGTTGCACACCATTTTAAATATACCTAGCACCAAAACCGCGGAAAAGCAGATATGTGGTTGTGTAATTAACCTTCTCGTGATACAGGAGAGAAGGTTATTTGGGGATTAGGAAAACGTACATCGCTATCCCAAGCAAAATTTCTTCCCGTTTCACGGTTTCTCAGCCCCATCACTACATAAACACCAGTCCTTGACTAACCCTGAACTCGAGTCTGCTTAGCTTTTATCAATAATAATAATATGAACTATAACAGACCCAAAGATAATGGCAATTCTGTATAAAGAAGACACACCGAGGTATAGGCAAATGAAGGAACGTCCGTTTGTTGCAGTGCTTTACACCTTACACACTGTTCCAATGTCACCAACACGTAAAGGACATTACTTATTCAAAGATGGATGAGATAAGCAATAGAACCTAAACCTTGAAAATGTTGCTGGTCTTGCAAAGCCACATTTGCTGGCAATGGGGAGACAGTGCTCTATAGATCAATTTCTTAATTTCAACACAAGGAAAGCCCTTTGAGTGTACATGCCATGGAGAAACAATGACCTGCAGCTTACAATCATGTCAATGTGTCTCATAAAAAGTGTTAAATCTCTCATATCCTATTGTTAAGTTAACACTAATCAGCATTGACTTTAGGCAGTGAAATGAAAGAGCAGAGCGTTATTTCTGCAGTACAAGGGATTTCTTTCCGCAGTGATCCCCAAAGAATCTATCATGAATGGAGACAATGACCCCATCTTTATTTATGTCAAATCCATCTATAAAAACACTTGTGGGGGGGAGACACCATGAACATAGATGCCAAGATTGATAATTCATAATCATGTTACTGCTTACAGATCCCAAAATACCTACTTTTACTTTTGAACTCTCGAAAAGATGTTGGGCCATGGACTTTATCAAGATTTCAAAGAAAAACCAAGAATACTGTGAATAAAAAAATTAAATAAATAAGGTTAGCAAACATAAGTGTGTAATAATAAGCCAGCCCACAAAACATTTTGCAATCTAAAATAATAGAATCCATGTGCTGAATGTATTTTTCCCCAAACATGGAAAACCATAGTTGTTGTCTGTTTGGCTGTATTTCAAACATAAAATGCATTCAATTACTTTACTGATGTTTTCACCATTTTCTTAATAAGTCTTGTTTTCCAGCATGCACCTCAAACACATTTTATGCACAATACCTTGAGAAGTTTGTTGCAGGTTAAGAAGTCAGCTGATGGTTTGAGGATGGTGGTCATGGTTTTAGCCAGTTCCTCATGGATGGTCTTGTTCGTTCTAGATTCAGAACTAATGTACGGCTCAGCCTTGTAGACATACTACAAGTATGATGTAAAGAGAAAAACAAGTTAACATTACATCACTACAGACCAGGTTTACCTTTGTAAAAGGATCAAGACTAAAGAGAAAAAGAAACAAAGTTTTGCATCTTTCAACTGTGCCTATTACATAAAAAGCAGAAAAAGGGCAATGAGGCCCTCTCCCTGGATAGATCTTGACTCGCTCTTATGGTTACCTCCTAACTGCCAACAAATAAACTGACGGCGAGTTCCTGTAGAGTTAATACATAACTGTGACATACCTTAACATAAGATCTCAGGTAGCTCTCCAAACCTTCTTCGTGGCACTGGGACACAACATGAATAATGACCCTACAATAAAAATATACAGAACTGTAACTTGTGACGACTTCCTTGCTTATAGACAGTAATACATCTGCATAATATAAACTTGTCATTTTTATTGTGCATTTTATTTAAACCAGATGTGATTATTTTTATTGTGTGTGTCAGGCAGGGGGGGTTCAAGTTAAATAATGTTTATAATAATAATCATTATATTACCTCGTTACATTCACTGCAACCTCTTCTTGAGTTGCCCGAGTGAGAACGCGGCACATGTGGTTCAGGATTGTGGGCAGAAAAGCTATCATCACATGCCCTTCCATTGCATGTAGACTCTACAAGTAAAAATAACATCAATAATTCATTGCTTCATGATCTAGTGATGCGGTTTAAAGGGTGATAGAATTACTTAAACTATTTAAGTATGATACACACAACCCATTCACTTGCAACAACGCTTACACCCTGTAAACTGTTTTAATTTTATATATAAGAAACACAATATTTCATTTCATTTTTTTTATGACACTACTATATGGAAGTGGACAGAGGGCTATTCTCTAGCTGGATAAATTCTAACATTTAATTCAATGGAGACTAGTGAAAACAAAACGTTTCACCGTAAAATCTATAATCAAATGTACAGGTTAAGATAACAGTGTATTTAAAAATGTAATCACAGCGTTTACTAAACACATCCTATATATAAAAAACAAAAAACTGTCTGCGCTTCTTACCCTAACATCCTATATATATTTATAACACCTTAAATGTGATTAAACCAACCACGGGGCATTAGTTGCTTGTCATGAGATAATTGCGGCCGGAAGAGTTATGGTCCAAGGCTATGGATAATCAATAAAGAGTATTCACACATACCTTTAAATATTTCACAAGTTCGCTACCCAAGGCCTGAGCTCCAGACTCTGTTTTCTGACAATACTGGAAAAAGTTGTGCAAGTGCTGATCCTACAAAAGCGAAGGAAAAAAGGAAAGGAAAGCGTTATCTAGCATTTCTCTGTGATCGAATCTTGTGCCCTTTCCAGCAGGCGGCAACCTGACAAGAAAGCAATTTCCATACTATCGCACGCACTACAGTAAGACAGAATAATAAGACACACGGAGAGCCTTGGCTTGTAATTAAACAGCTATACTATTCTTACCTGTACATAAACTGTGGAAACCAGGTGAGTAGCAACTTTAAGCAACGGCTTGCTGCCATCAACCCACTTGATTTCTGGACCAGAATGCTAGGAAAGAGAGAGGGAGTTGGCATATTAATAACGCTCCATATTATAAACATTTAAATATACATACCGTATATAGCAACAATTAATGTATGCAGTAATGATCGGGTGACTCATTTTGAACTGCTTATTCAGAGTATTTTTGTGTTGGCAACCATTCTGCACAACATAGAGCCTGGAGGAGGCAGTGCTACACTGTCTACCGTCTACACACTGGTGTCAGGGCCAAATGTGACAAATCCTGACAATTTGCCCTTTAACTCAGCGCTACTGTACCAAAAAATGAACTCCAAATTAATTAACGTGTGAAGGGGGTAGCAGGTGTGTCATGAAGCCTGGCTTTTGATTTCCTCTGAGTAGGGAGGGTTAATTGAATCAGAATGTGGGGCAGAATATTAATACCTTGCCCATTCCGAGCTCCTGGTAGTTGAGGTATCCGGCTGGAAGGTTAGCAGACACAGGAATATTCTGCTCATTCGTCACCACGCGTCCGTCCTTCAGCAGAGGCAACCAGGCATATCCGACTAAATTAAAATGCACATTGAATGTATGTTAGAACGTATAGGGGCCCGTCTGTCTGCAGAGAGCTCTCACAACACAGGTGTAACGCAGCTTAAAACACTGACCGCTATTTATCTCTCTGGATGGTGGAATGTTTTTTAACACAGAAAAATGTATTTCTTTTTACATCTCAAAATCTACTAGTACAGTTTATGAAGACTTTGGTTGTTTATTAAATTCAAAAATTATCTATAGAAGGAGACCCCAATGCCTATAACAACCATAAAGAGCCACCTGCTAGCAGCAGTGAGTTCTGGTCTCACAAGTAGCCAACACCAGCACTCATGGAAGCTCACAATTATTTACACTATCCATCCCTCAAGGCATGCCCTGTTGCAAGTCACTTCTGCTGAAAGGCCACCAGAGCCAAGTGATTATCATTAATGACAGCTTTCTTTTATATCCCTGGAATGTATCATCGCTGCATGTTCACCAGTAGCATCAAGTGCCATAACCCAACTAAACCTGTTTTACAGCGACAAAAAGGGCTACTTTCACAGGATGCAGAACCACCAAATCCCTCACTCCCCGACACAGGATCCTCTGCACCCTACATCACAATACGTGTTTCACAACTACAAACATACATTGTAAGGTTTAGCACCGTATGAAAGATTTTGATACACGAGTACACAAGAAATTCCAAATAGTGACTGCTTTCTAATGGCAAAGCGGGTGAGTCAACTGCTCAGCGCCAAATAAGCTCCTACTTGCGCTAAAAAGAAAAGTGTGAAGATACAGTAGCATTTGGCATCAGCCTACTCTGTCCCACAGGCACGATATCATTAGAAATTCCAGGAAAGAAGGGAGAACCGTGTAGTGCAAATGCTTCCCTGTATTCTGACATCAGCGGCTCTTACAGAGGCTGGGTGTCATTAAGTTAATTTCACAGAATGCTGCAGATCAGATTCAGGCGCTTGACAAATACTGAACGGAAGCTGCTTCTTCTTAACCCAAAAGTATTTTTAGCACTTAAAATATTCAGCAGCCAACTCAGTTCAGGCTGGTCCACTGAGACACGGCCTATATTTTCCAACGGAAAGTTCAGTTTATGACACGAGCTGGAACAGTTATTTCACAGAAGATATATGTATGTATGTATATGTGCAAAGAAAACACAATTCTAACTTTTTATATAATTATCTAAAAATATACCAGATTATAAGGCTTACAGAGTCATCCTATGGAACCTAGAAGCCACTCAAAAGAGTAACACATTTAACCACCACATGAAATAGGACAAACACATACATCGATTGAGGGGATTTTGCGAAATCTTTGTTAGGCCAGTACATGGTGTTCAACTGCACCAGTCATTCACCGCAAGCAAAAGCCCGTTTGTTAGAAGTGTTAAAATGGAAGAACCCAAACCTTGGCTTTCAATAACATCTTTCTTCTTCGTTCCTCCCTTGCTTGAAGTGTCGCAGCTGACATGGTAGAAAGTGAACAATAAATGGTGCTTTTCGTGAAGTTGCGTGGGCAGTTCTATTTTAATCTGTTAAGAAAGGAAAAAACACAAACAGGTTGTGACATTAAATTTAACTTTTAACTCCCCCTCTCACAGCCCAAACAGTTTAAATTAAAGAATAACTTTAACCCAAAACAAGTACATTGCCTATTTTTGGAAAACCGGTAGGAAGCACAGTCTTTTTGGCATACAAAAAAAAATGAAGTTTAGTTAAGTTTATTTAATAGTACACTGCATAAATATACTTTTCTTCATGATTCTGTATATAAACGTAGCAATCGATTATGACCCTGTCGACTACTACTGTAATAAAGTAAATAAGGCGCACTAACCTCATCGTAGAACTCTGGATTCTGTTGATGGTGTAAAACACAGGCCAAGGCGTTTTTCACAAACACGGGACCACCTGGTCTTCCGTATATACACTGTAGCAAAAGAAAATCAGGAGGTTTACTCCAGAAAACATTTTTCAGTCATACATTACGTAGCTATAAAAATCTTAAAGAAACATGCAAGCGGTGGCTCGGGAGGACTGCTGTTAGAAATGCTGGGTGGCCTTTACAGCCATTTCTTATGTGTTTTGGCTTTACACATCATAGGGTGTGTAAGAAAACTGATTTTATCTGTGATCTATTGGCAACGGTATTGCCAGTACTAGATATTTATATAAGCGTTTTTAAACAGAGAACACGCATTCCCCTGAACGCATTAAAAAAGTT
Organism: Spea bombifrons; assembly: GCF_027358695.1. Lineage (NCBI taxonomy): Eukaryota > Metazoa > Chordata > Amphibia > Anura > Pelobatidae > Spea > Spea bombifrons. The sequence continues at coordinate 98,271,039 of NC_071088.1, read as the reverse complement.
GGATGTGACTGTTCTTTACTGTTTTTTTTTACTAATATGGACAGTGGTTGCTGTATATATATATATATATATATATATATATATATATATATATATATATATATATATATATATATATATATATATATATATATATATCACTGCTCAAAGAAAATTAACACTGTGTATGTAGAACAGATTAATATTTTTAATTTGGGCTTTTATTTATATATCACTAACAGATTTTACCAAACTATAGAGTAAGGTCGTTTATATACATACAGATACACACACACACTTTATTTTGACTGCTAAAAGGTATAAACAAACCAGTAATGGCTGTGATTCCTCATCGTCTGAATCTCTGAATTCAATGGATATTGCTATATTTCTTGCCTAAAATAAAAACATTTGAAGTTATATTTTTTTCGTGTATGATAGGATAGTTGATGCATGCAAGCAATTTAACAGATCATATTAAAACAAATTACAGAAGACAAATTTTAGTTATGTTCTAATGACAACACAATTAGCTCTGCTTTCAAATCTGTCCTTACAGCAAGAAAAAAACCACAAATAAATAAAAGAAAAAAAATTCAATTTATAAACATGACATGGCAAGGTCAAGTAAGGGTTGAGGTTTTTCAGTAGGCAAGCAGCAAGCTATGGCTCAAACTTTTTGCTCAAGCAGGAGCATCTAGCATCCTGAAAAAGACTCCACAGGTAGATGCAGTTAAGAATTAGAGGATCTTTTCACAAATCAGGTTTGGGGTAAGACCAAAAGAATTGCTCAATATAAAATTAAGAAATTAGGTTTTACAGCCCTAATATTCCAAAGGGAATGACATTAACTGAAAATATAATTAAAATATTTATGTTTATATTTTATGTACCAAACAGGACGCTTCCTAATGTGCAATAAATAATGTATTAAATTGTATTTTAAACTATTTATATTGATATTTTTTGGATAAATTATTAATATGCTATTTTGTAAAATATATACATAGGAAATACTCATAAAATTGTCAATCTATTTTATACACATATATATATATCTGAGGATATATGTTTTATATTGTATATATTTACAAAATTACATTTGATGATGAGACCGATTCCTCTATAGCTATCACACACACATTGTAAACGTAGATCTAGAATATCTGTACACATTTATATCATAAGTGTTCATAAATCAATTTACTAAATTATTCATTTTAATTGTGTTTTTGACTGAACTATTTCAACTTTTCTTGTTGATCAAATTATTTAATTAATACACTGCATAGGTCTTAATTTATTTCCCCGTTTGGGATTGATCATTGTTATACCATACATTTATTACACATTGACCCACTTAAAGCTGCTACTTAAACTTCCAATCATGGATACCGACGTATGCACCTTGAAGAAGCCCCTGGGTAGGCGAAATGCGTAGCGCAGACCCGCACTGACATCTTCTCACATCTTTATACATAAGCCTTATATTTTATTCATGAATAACTTTTTTATAGATTTCAAAATGATTTTCCTATTTGTTTGCATAATTTGGCTCCATCCTCCTGAGCTGCTGAATGAAGTCCCTACATTTAAGTCATGGGGTGCCTATTCATCTGGTGAGCAATAAGTTGTCATACAAGAGAGTATTTGGCATCTTAATATTGGATTTCACATTTTGAATATACAGAAAGCACTATTGTTTGTTTAATTTTTCCCTATACATGTACCACATTTATAAAGTACAATTTGTGTTTCATCATATACATTATTTTCACTGGTGGCCCTGCAGGATGTTTGGTTCTATCTTCAAATGACCTGCCATACCAGTCCTCATTTACCACTAACGTGCAGCATTTACAGATGTGTCTGAACCCACTCAAATCAGCTGGCTAAATAAACAGCACACAAACACTTAACTATAAGTGTCAGCAATGTATTTATGTTTTGGAGCCTTAAGCTTACCTTGGCAAATGCCTTTTGACCGTCATATTTCAAGTGTTTAGGATAGACATAGAGGTGGTTGTTGTAGATTGTAAATGGCTGGGTATGTTTGGGTATGCAGGGCACAAACTCCTCTACTTCAAATGTTACTACTGTGTCGGAATTGTTCTCAAACTGTTTCATGGGAATGTAGGATGCGTTGACATAATCTGAAATGACAACACATACTGAATGAAGCTGCAGTGCAGAACAGCACACATTCACACGCATTGCAGAACAGCGCACATTCACACGCAATGCAGAACAGCACACATTCACACGCATTGCAGGACAGCACACATTCACACGCATTGCAGGACAGCACACATTCACACGCAATGCAGAACAGCACACATTCACACGCAATGCAGAACAGCATACATTCACACGCATTGCGGTCACTCCGGAACTTACTGGGGAAATCAGGAGATACGTTGTCAATGTGTATGTCAAGATTTCCTAGTATGACAGGGAGTTTGGCCATCTTCTCGGGCCTAGAAAAAGGAAAACGGTGATTACTCTTACAGAAGTACTGTAAATTAAAACATGTGTGTCAGAACACACTTTTATTTGTGTATATAAGTTACAAAAACCCTTTCAACCAATGATCATTACCTTCCAGTTAAACAAGACATGAAAGGTAAATCTTATCACAAACACACCCTGCAAATAATGTGTAAGGCTTTTCAGAAGAGGCACATTCTTCCTTTGATTCTCTCACTGCTGGAGGTTCCAATTATGCACATGTCTCTCTGGTTTTATTTCTACATATGCCTGAAGCCCACTCATGTTTTCTGTTTTGATTGCCAGATGTGGGTAATGATAAACTTCATGAGCATTTGGATACTTTACAGGCAATGTTGATATCCTATAAGAAATTAATTATACAGCCCACTACATAGTCAATAATATTGCCCAAATGAGGATCTGTGTAGCCATGAAATATTTTTACATGTGAAAATGCCTATGTATTCTGCCCCAGAGCACAAAGCAAGGTCCATAAAGACATAGTTGGTGAGGAAGAACTTGACTGGTCCGCACAGAGCCCTGACCTTAACCCCCATCGAACACCTTTGGGATGAACTGGAACATAACTATATATTTGTAGTTATGTTACAGAGATACCAGAGTGTTATTTTTACTCATTCAAAAATAGTCTAAGGCCAGATTTTATATATGATAGAAATAATGGCCTTTTAATTTAAACACATACCGTTTATTGCTGCCAAAGACTGACAACAGTATTGATTAGCCATTGTTGAGAACAATGGTTTTGTTAAGCCGTTGTTTAATGTGATAATTGCTCATCTTTTGCACCCCTTGACAGAACCTCGCTAAATTGGGTGCGTTCCAAAGAAAATACATATGCACAGAGGGGAAATGATGTAATATGTTCTACAGAAACCACACACAAAAAACACAATTGCACTACTGCTTGGTGACAGCGTCTATTGATTCGTTGGGCCCAAGATTTCTAGCCCCCAGTGTGTTCAATACATATTTATGTAATATTACATTCAGATCCATTCAGTAAGCAAAATAATTGTGGTGCAAGTCGGTAAGTCTGCAAAAATGCAGAGAAACATCTTACTAGTCTCTAAATCTGACTGCTCCAAACAGCTAGCATTGCACCAAAATTGGCAGTTTGCTTTGTTAAAGGTGCTGTTCCCCTTAAACAGTAACTGTGCCCGCTAGAAGGGTTAAGCAAATAATTCTAAGCAGATCAGTTATTTTATTCTTTCTACTAATCTGATAAAAAGACATTTAAGAGGCTTTTAAAATCACTATGGCTAACCGATTTATAATGGATTACAAGCTTTCAAGACTATATAATATATACGGTATAATATGCCAGAAGAAGAGACCTAGATATTCTCAAAAGCTTGCAATCTATTAAATGTCAGTTAGCCAATAAAGGTATCATCTTTACCAAATTTGCTTTTTCTTTCTATGGCTAACATGGTACAACCCTATACCACAATCACTACAGCATAGCTACCAATGACGGCCTTTGCGTAAGTAGTTTTATATGGGAAGGGTTCTGCACAACCAAGGTACTGTATGTTTAATAATATTAAATAAAGTAGCAAACACCCGTCAGCAACAATGCGCCCTGCTGGTACAACTCCTGTATATAAGCAGCAAAGTGACGCCAACAGGAATTTATAAGAGACTTTAACTGACATGGTGTAACAGTCCTCTATTCACATTTCACATTGCTGGGGAGGGGGGTGCATGTATTTCACAAATATATATTTACATATTATTGAAAAAAAGACATCAGCGATAAACCTCATCTTGACAAAGTCAAGTTAACTTACTTTTTAAAATCTGCTAGCAGCTTAAGCATATCTTCATTAGAAAGCTTGTTGCTGTCTTGCTTGTAAATGGGAGAGAATCTCGCAGCTTTATCTAATGTTCCTGAAGAATCTTTAAAAAGGGTTCTGGAAATAACAGAATAAATGTTATTATATCAATTTATGATGAATACAAGACATCATTGTGCAACACAAAATCACTTGCGACTTTGCACCATGTGAAGTAGATGAAATTCTAAAAGTGATCAAAGATACAGTCATTGAAATTTGTTTTTGATAGGGATCGTCCAACCTGCTGCATCTAGACAGAGACTTGGCATCGGCATATACAGGACAATGGAACAGGGGCAGTTGTTTCCTATCCCTTCTATAATCTCACTTTCAGCAATAGTGCTGTGTGACTGCTGCTGATGACACGACAGGAGCATTTTATTGTAATAGGGTTGGAGCCTTATGTCATATAAACCCACATAAATGCGTTTACAGACTAAAATAAGCGGCATGTCCCTTGTGAATTTTTCCTCCCCATTAACTTCCCACTGCTCTATTGTTCATGGAATAGTTCAGTCCCTAAAATGGTGTTTTATATTTCACCGCACATTTAAGTCTGCCTGGGTTTTATGAATTCTACTACACATATTCTGTATTCTTTAGTTACTAGCGTTCGAAAACAAGAATCTAAGTTCAACCGTGGGCTGCAGCTACCAAAAGCAAGAAGTATTGGTAAGTAAACTTCCTCTATATGCTCAGTGTCCCTCCCACTGAAGCAGCAGCCAATCACATATGATAGCAAAGTAGTGTTCTGATATCATACACATGATTGGCTGCTGCCACTGTTCCTATTCTTTAGAAACGCAGTCACAATTTGCATACCAAAAACATTACATTGATTGCAATTAACTCAGTTATGCTAAAACCTGCAACACCGGCAATGCCCATTTTAGTGTGACATTTATCTTATTATTTATATATTATATATATATATTTTTTAGAAAAACATTCACATATCACCTTTTTTGTATAATTAAATACATTGCTCGTCTTAAGGAGCGGCCATGCTATCTTTCTTGCAAATACCAAGGAGCCACCCTTGCCTTAGACAGCATGTAAATACAGAAATAGGTTTACATGACACTCAAGGTCTCTGTCAGGCCCATCTGTGACCAGAAACCCAAAAATGTTTGAAACACTGACTTGCCACGAACAATAAAATATAATACTGGTTACCTTGCCGCCCAAGCAAATGGCATCTTGTACTGCCCGAGCCTGCTACAAGCTTGTTTGGCATTTTTCAGAACCTTCTGTGCAACCTGAAAACCACAAGAACACAAGAGCTTAACGAGAATGACAAATACGGACAGAGCTGCAAATATATACATGAAACAATGGGGTTTAACAGCTGTCTGACATGTCTAGAGCTGCCACAGAGATTCTCACTATAAAGATCCACGCAAGAATAAAATCGTTAGAATATTGCTAAATTGTAAGGAATTCATTCCACACTCTCCTGGGACGACATAATGTTAAAATTATGTCAAACATAACAGATCTCCAATTTTCCAGTTCTACTAATTAAAGTGTCTTTTCTTATTTTACTTACTGATTTAAGTCTTATAAAATAAGTCAACTGTGATACTGTAAAAATAAATAAATAATAATAATAAATGATAATAGATTAGCTAGATGGTATTATGGGTAAACCATAGTGGCTTGGTTTATTTTATGGATCCGATTATCATGCTAATACAGAGTTAGATTTGAAGGATCTGGGCGAATGTCTTCTACAGAAGCTGACGGCTAAATTAAGTAAAGTGTAAGCCGGCCCTTTAAAACAAGAGCAATTAAATACTGCATTAGGCAGAGATCAATCCAGAAGGTAAAAATAGACCATTTAGCGGTGAACACTGCAAAACACATCAACAGATTCAAAGATACTGCTGGTATTTCTATGAATTTTTCAACATGCATGAATAATTAATAATCAAATATGATGGGAGACATGTGAACAGGTGCTTTTTACCAAACACAATTTGTCCTTCAAATTGCCTCAGAGGAGACAGTAATAAAAGGCAGTATTTGATCCAGGAGGACAAGGGTTTGTAAAAAGGCTAGGAAAGAAGGCATTGTAAGAATGCTTACAAGGCAAGTTATCTGATCTTGTCAAGTAGTGTGAGATATCTGACACGCAAGGACCTAACTGAAGAGGCTTTGGTGGAGTGCCGGTACGTCTACCGCAGGATCCAACAATCATTAATGACATCAACTTGGACTTGTTAAATTACGAGGGGCTTCTCAGTACTGCTGTTTCCTGGCAGTACCCCCATACATCAGAAACAGAGAAATATAAGTTAAACGTGTGAGGTTTTAACATAGAACCCACCTTTGTGGAATCCGAACTCTTCATGTAAGGCTCGGCACAGTGTGTAATGCTTCCCTGTAGGACCTTTTCTATCCGGGCTACGAGGAAGATATCGGAGTGGGGACATGTGACAGAGAATATTCCCTACGAAACAAAATGGAAAGAAAAGGGAAGATTTACAGATGAATACAGATTAATGCATTCTACATATTTTCTATCATCATAACTTTTATTTAAACAATACAGTGAACTGCAAGTAGTAACAGATAATGGGATAAGACCAGCCTCCATGCTGGCAGAGCAAAGACAAAAGTTTCAAAAGCTCTTTATAAACACTAGATGACATTAAAAAATATACTGTAGTACATTTAAGGTGTTCCAACTTGGTAGAAGTGGGTTCGACTATCGTGAATTTGACTCCAATAGCCATAGCAGTTCATAGAAAAGCATTCCCTTGAAATAGACGGTGAAACACTGATAATGGCTCGGTGCTTCCCTATGTTCCTTGAACACAAAAAAACACTTTACAATAAACTGTGTGTGTAGCACTTTGTTTCCTATATACCTTGCTCTACAATCTATGCCATTTGGCTTTGAAAAGTATTCAAAATGCAATCGTTATTCAATTATGTATGGACTTCCTTAGCCGCGTTAACCACTTCCTCATTGCACGCAAATTCCAAGTTGAATAATTTAAGTAGTATTTCATTTTTGCTAAAATCTTTTAAAAGGCCATTTGGATCATTCAATATTTCTGAACAGTACCTGTTTGGGGTATTGCAGCATGGACTCTTGAATGGATCCCATGATCCGTCGTCCAAAGTCCCCAGCGCCGTTTAACTGCTGCTGTGAAGTAGCTGGGATCATCTGCCTCACAGAGGCATGGTTTAAGTCCACATGGAAGTCAGCAGAAATCTTCTTGTTGGTTTTAATGTCAAATAAAGATAAAGTGACAAAAAAAGGCTCGACCTGAAAAAATGGCAGCAACGTTATTTGTGTTTTAGCATGACTCCATGTATGAATGTATGTACATTATTATTACAATTACAATATACAGTAATCGGCAATCATTACAGAAGTATTACAAGGCGTTAACAGATAAAATGTTAATCATAACAGTGGACAGTAACAGGAAAAAATAGCAAATACAAAAAAGATGGCAAAGCCACAACTTTTAATTAGCACATATGTTGATAGCATAGACACAGAAAAATCAGGACACAGACATTGCTACCTTTAGGCACAAGAGGACATTTAAAGAAAAGACACAATGTAAATGTTAAGACCCATACAAAATGGTGAAATAAAACCTAGCGTTATGCTTTTTCTTTACTAATTTGCAGTTGCCAAAGGGGAGCATTTGTTTCATGTTCCTTTCGGATATAACTATGTGAATGTAGGTGCCCGTTTAATGGCGACATGTGATATCTGCAGTCTGCCACTTCTCAATGAATGAAATTAGTATTTCTTGGTGACCGTGCTGGATAAATGCCAAATCAATGCAATGAGGCAAGTGGGTGGAATGATGAAGGCTGGAAGACAGCACAGTTTAAATTAACAGGAAACAGAAGGAGCAATTAGGCAAAGCAAAAATCTCATTAACCCATTGTACAGCGCAGTGCAATATAAAACAATAAATAACTCATTTGTTAGAGTGCAAGACGAAGTGCTCACGTCGTGCATGCCTTTTAAGAAACCATGTCTTTAATAAATAAATATAAAAAGTTCTGGAGATTCCCTCTAAGAAAGCACACACAAGAGGATATAATCATGTTAAATCCTATATGATGCCGTAATTCTAGAGGAGATTCTTTGGTGTGTAAAACATACGTAATTCTTTATGTCCCGGTTTTTCGTTTCTCTCTACGTTCTTGGAGTACGCACAATTAAAATAATTCCCTCCTTTCAACTCCATCCCAGCACCTGAATTCTCCATCAGCTAACACCACAACTATCTTTTCCATTAACCAGGCCCGACACGTTGCGGCCCATCTCTCCGACTCTCTGGGGCAAACCTCTCCTTCACCTCTAACAATCAGTCCCTCACCGCATGCTGCCGCTGGCATCTAAAAAACATCTCTCGCATTTGCGCATTCTACACCCAAGAAGCCACAAAATCCCCGGTTCATTCCCTTATTTCCCATCTTGACTATTGCAACACTCTTTTGGCTGGCATTCCCCTGTGTTGACTCTTTTGCAGTCTGTCCAAAATGCTGCTGCTAGGCTTATATCTTTTGAGCACGCTGCTCTTCTTCTGCTTCCCCGCTCTGTGAAACCCTCCACTGGCTCCCTAAATTTAAAATCCTTGTACTAACATTACTGCCTTCATATAAAAATACTCCCATACTATATCTTTACGTTCTTCCCATGGGCTAAGGCTCTCCTCCTCATTTATAATCTCTTCCTTTTCCCCATCTACAAGACTTCACTCGGGCTGCCCCATACTTCTGGAACCTACTTCTACCGAACCTTCAGCTTTCACCCTCCCTCCCAACATCCAAGAATCATCATCGCATCATAGCTAGCGCTTACCTAGCACTAATACAATCCCATACCATCTCTACTTACCTCCATAACTTATGATTCTCCTCACCCCATTCCCACTAGAGTGTAAGATTGCGAGCAGGGCTCTCTACCTAACGTATAGGTTTGTCTTAGTCTGTCAATACTAGTGTAAAATTGTTTGCGCTATATAAATATATGATAATTTATCACATGAATAATTAGAATAAAAAACACGTATGGTTAGTGAATCAATTAGTTGACAGACTTACGTTTGTGGTTGGTCCTTCCTCATTTTCAGCCACACAACTCTGAAGATTGAACGCTAGATCATTGCACTTCACTAAAATGCGTTTCCCAAATTTCTCCTCAAAAGGTTTTATTTCAGGCTCAATTCCAGAAAAATCAAGTTTCTTGTAAAGAAATGATGATCAGTAAGATGTGGAACAAAAATAATATACAGCAACTTCAAAATCAAGTTCAACGCTAACCAAATATATCTCTACATGCTGCACAGATGAAGAAAATGAACAATGCTGTGTTTAGTCCATATAAATGGAGCCCATTTTCTTATTTTTGAACAGCGAATCTTTGTTTTTAAGATAATGTATGGATGAATTATATCCCGCAATATAAAAAAAAGTCTCTAAACAGAGTTATAACACAAGTTAACTTTCAAAACGATATTCTTTATACTGACAGACGTAGTGTGCCGTTTCTGAATTAACTGTGTTACCGCACCATGGGTCATTTAGCGCAATTGCGTCAAAACAGCCATCCATGCATGAGTTTTAAGCTTTAATTATTTACCTGTGTGTCTGAATCCAAGGCAAACAGTTTAACTCTGCTTTCATTCTTCAATTTGGCCTCTGCATCTCTTGTACTCTATAATTCAGAAATATAGATGTACAAAAGCAAAAAGTAGTAAACCAAACATACACGTTCTCCTTTTCACATAGCAAATTAAAAAAACATTGGGCCACTTACAACGCATGAGAATATGTTTCACACCTAATGGAAAATTACATATGCAATAGCGGTTGGGAGAGTAAGATAAGAGAATTGAGGATGAACCAAGACGTTAGAGAGGGAAGGAGAGGGGATAATAAATGGGAGAGGTGGGAAGAAGAAGAAAAAAGGAAAAAACTGAACAGAGCGAAAAAGTAGGGCATGAGAAATAGCAGCAGACACCGCTGGCCTCCAGCATATGAAATATTTAAGTCAGGCTATTTTAGGAGATAGGAAGCGATCCATTAAGGTCAAAAATACGAAGCTACACCGCATCATTAACCTGTAAGAAGCCATGTCTGCAGGATCTTTGTAGATATCCAGTCTGATATAATAGTAGTAAGAATCACACAAACATTATAATTAAGAACAGCTTGGCTGACAAAGCTAAATTAAATCAGGAAAACTTTGAAAATGGTGGTCAGCTCAGCCTTTCTTGCAGAGTACCAAGCCAGGAATGGCCATATATAATGAAAGGTCTCCTACCAACTCCCACCTCTGTCAATAAAGCTCTCATCCATCCTACGAACAATTTAATGAATTTATATTAGAAAGTTTTATACCCCTCTGTATGCTCATAACCACAACACTCCTATGTTTTACTGTATCACACACAGATACATCTCGTGGTTTTTATGTAAGACTAAGTGGTATCACATATCATCCAGTACTTGGTAAGCACCAGAGACAAATAAATCTACATTAAAGAAAGAAATACCGGAATGAAACCCACTCTTTTGCACATACGTTTTCAGAGTAATCAAATCGGAAAACGTCAAACAGTTGACATTTCCTATAAGTTCTTTACGGTGTCTACTCGTACAGCCTGAGGGTCTCAGTCTGGAGCCAGACACGTTCAGCTTGTGGTCTGCACTCAAAGCCACCATGTCTATAAGTTGAGTTCAGCCCCGTCTTGTTATTTCACCGAGCAGATAAGAAAGCGTTCCTGGCGTTGTAAATGTTCAGTTAAGGAAAGGAGAAACCTGGGACTGAATGTTATTTCCAGGATATCGGTATGTGTACGGCTGAAATACTTTACACTGCGCCCTGTAGCCTTTTTCTTTGCTGGGAATACTTGCTAGAAATACTATTTTATAGGACTGATTACGACAGAACCAAAAAAAAGGGTTCTAACCAAGTGGTTTAGTTTTTATCATACTGGACAGACTATAAATGTCCCTTTTCGTTCAGATGCATTAATTGTAAAACTAGCATGCAACCTATACACGTCACGTTACAAATGAATGAGGATTTTATTTGCTTGCCAAAAAGTCTAACACTGATATGAGCGCACTGGCACAAGAATGTAGTATAACTCACATGGATACCAAGGGTGTGATTCATGGGTTTAGAAAGGCAAGACTGCATCAAAAATGGGGGTAATTCTAGTAAAAATGGTAAACTCTCTCTGGAAATGTCCAAATGTTTGGGCACAGATTGACATTCGTTCACTGGATTAAATCTTGCATTTTCCAAGAATGAGTGGAACATCCTCCATTCTGCTGTTTCCATTGGCATGCAATCGAGGAACAGTTATTTTCCTGCCGAAGTTGGTCCTTCCACCCCAATACCTTTCAAAATCTACGTCCCAGCTCTATCCGTCAAAGAACAAATAATAATCTTTAGTATTTCTTTCATACAATTTTGATATACCCATTATGTGTTTCATAGCCCGCATTCTATTTCTCTTACTTAAAAGAAAGAAAAAAAAAAGGGGGGCAACACACAAAAAAAAGTCAATATTGATAGAAGAAAATAACTACTTATGGATACAAAGCCTCATATCAAATGGGATGCCATGGTGAGAATCTCAGCTTTTACTATGTAACAGTCCAGTATTCTCACCTCTCAATAACATCATATAGGTGATTGCACATGCAGCACAGGTTCCTATGTCATAAAGTCTCGTTCATTTTCCCTGGTAACTTGGGGTTACGTGCGGGAATTTTTTTTCTTTTGAGATGTCCCGATTACAAAACATTGTGCACTGATAGAAACCAGAAGTCCTCACAAATATGTAGAGCTTTGGATCACGGTTAATAGCTGACTCACACTGCAGTACTTGGAAGGCATTAAGCAATCTAGTAAAATGCTACTAAAGACTTGAATGTTTATAAGTGAAATTCAAAGAAAGGCCAAGTGAATTCACCAAGCACTGCTCGTCTGAGACAGAAAGGAATTCGATCACTTAAAAACCATAAAAATGGTAAACAATTGAAGCAATCACATCGGTTATCTCATCTTACCGTGACTGCTGTGTAAGGACTGAAATATACAGCGTACAGCTATTCTTACTAAACAGACCTTGTGAAATTATTGTCACAATTATAAGGTGAATCACAAAGTTCCTTACTTTCACTGAACACATCGCAGCTATATTGTTAATCGATAATACACTAAGGGGATTTATGTAGGCGTGGAATTGCAACGGCATAAAATAATACAGTAAGGACGTTAAACATGCATGGGATAGGCTTATTGTGAAAATAAGATGAGACCAAGGACTGATTAAGGGTTGGGGCTTTAAGGCAGGAGAAAACAAGCAGACTGGATGGGCCAAATACTTCTTATTTGCTGTCAAAGTCTATGTTTCTATGATAATAGCAACTTTTCCAACTGTCCCTCAACTCCGGCCTGACGATATGTCTCCTACGAGGTAACTGAACAAGCAGCATTTCATCCTGAAACAATGCTAAGGATTCATTGAAGTATGGATGAATAAGGAGATCCGTTCAGACATGTTATGGGAACTAGCAGCCCATCCTTCACAGAGCAAGAACATGGATGGCAACACTTGCTAAACCCGCAAAACGCTTTGCATGGTTTTCATCCAAAATTAGCAAAGTAGGAAAAGTGACGTTTAATGTAACAGCTGGACGGGACATAACTCCCGCTGAATCCCTTCATACACCAGCAGTTGGGAGGCTGATGCTTTATAACCTTGAGACACATGATGAAGAGATATTACAATGACTACATAAAGGAAAGGCAACAGCTTTTATTATATTAAGTAAAGAATAAACGACATTTTCTGGGGAATTGGAGTGAAGGGTCTCCGCACTAGATATTCTACAGTAAAATGATCCAAAAAAGGTTGAAAAATGCAGTGAATATTCTTAATCAATATTTAATATTGCTGACCAGTAAGATATATGTCTGTGTTGAGTCACACCACATTAGATTCAGACTGCTTTTATTATGTGGTAAACCACGCATATTTTTTAAGTAATATCAGTTGGTTTCCATATCACACAATATCGTCACCATTTTTATATTATTCTTAGGAGCAAGATGTTTGAAAAGAAATGCATATTCTTAAAGTGAAGTAAGAATGCTTTTTCTCCAGCAATTTTGTCAAAAGGCAAACAACGGTCATTAACATTTCTCACAACACTTCCACTGAGAACACACATGGGTGAAGGAGAAAGCATAAAAACATATATACCGTATTGGCCCGAATATAGGCCGCACTTTTTTCCCCCACTTTAAGTCTTTAAAGTGGGGGTGCGGCCTATATTCGGGGTCTAGCGCCCGACGCCCGGGACATGCAGTCCCGGGCGCCGGGCAGGCAGCGGGGTCAGGATACAGATCCCCCGCAGCGGTGCAGGGGACCTGCATCCTACTGTCTGATACGCTCAGACAGCCTCCCCTGCCAGCACTTTCCACGGGGGGAGTACCGGCACGGGAGGTTGTCTAAGCGCATCGCGTGGACTGCATGATGCATTTTACATCCCCCCCCGACTTACCAGAGCAGACTCCCGGGTGTCTTGTAAGGCTGGCGGAAGACATCTATGCACATCGCGTATACAACTTCCGGTGCCGGCACTTCCGCTGAGTGCTGGCACCGGGAGTTGTATACACGATGTGCATAGATGTCCCCCTCCGGCCCCGCAAGACACCCGGGAGTCTGCTCTGGTAAGTCGGGGGGGGGGGGGACAGAGTGGCAGCATATCTCGGGGGGGGGGACAGAGTGGCAGCATATCTCGGGGGGGGGAGGACAGAGTGGCAGCATATCTCGGGGGGGAGGACAGAGTGGCAGCATATCTCGGAGGGGGGGAGAGGACAGAGTGGCAGGATGTTTTTTTGGTGCTTTTTTAAAGAAAAAAAACTTTTTCTTTAAAAAAGCACCAAACTTTTAGGGTGCGGCCTATATGCGGGGGCAGCCTATATCCGAGCCAATATGGTATATGTGGTATACATAATAGAAAGTAAGTTGAGGAACAGAATTAACAAAAGTGTGGAGTTTCTGAAGCATTCTGAAACAAAGGTATAAGCAAACGCCTCAGTATGGGGACATACCTTATCAGGGAGGTAACTATCCAGGCTAGAAGATGAGTTTTCAAACTTGCTGTGCTCATCATCTAATAAATACATAAAAAATAAAAATACATTTGATATCTGCAGAGCGAGACTATACCATGTAGCCTTCACTCGTCATATTAAACTATGGCTTATGCACATCACCATTACACGTTACATATTACACGCCACACCAAAACAGCATGTGAGGCTTCCAGCATCGTGTCCGGGCACTGCACTCATTTATACCATCTGTCATACTTACAAAGGGCTGGTTAGTTAAACGTGTAATAGAAAGTGTATCATACCTTCATGAGACTCTCCGTTTCTCTTCTCTTGCATAGCGGCTTCAAAGTTGAGTTGTAGGATTTTATTTAACATGCTTATCCAATCGTCCATTTCAGCTTCGCTGTCTGCGGCCAAGAGATAACTGCTCTTGTCTTGCATCTTGAGCTCAAAAGCAAAACGTCTGACCCTGTTGTTCTAAAATAAATAAATAAATGAATAAAAAAGTTACAAATCTTCATTTGTAAACACTAAAGGATAGTGGCTTTAGGGGCTTTCATTTAAATACTGAAGCCACGGTGGTTTAGGGGCTTTCATTCAAATCAAAGGGTATAAAGAGGGAAATCTCTTTGAATCCCTCAGCATATGATATTTTTGATCATTAAAATTGCTGGCATTTCACACAGCGACAAGAGAAATCCATGCAGGAAATTCTCCCTAGTGTGCATATTATCTTCTAAAGAACAGGTTTTCATTAAATTAAAGAGATCGATATAATCTATTACTTATTATTTATAGTGCGCTCATATTCTGCAGCGCTGTACAATGGGTAGATGGGACATAATAGTATATAACATAACTTGATCTACAGAAATAAGGGGTGCGAGGGTCCTGCTCAAGTGAGCTTACAATCTACTTTAAATTAATCTTTCAGGGTGGACTCACTCCCTGCGCTGGGCCAGAACCTTACCAGTGGCCATTATGATATCCAACAGAATAGTGAAAGCGGGTAGAAGTCTTGCCTACTCACAAACTAATACCTAAAATCATCCAAATGTTAAGGCATCAGCGGTAACATTTTAGGAGCTTTGGGGGTTTGCCTACGCCTGCTTTTAATGTATGGTAGCACCGTGTATCTATGTTTGTGCGGCAAAGCGTATTACGCGCCAATCTATCATATGTAAAGAGGTTTTGAACATCCGAACATACATATCGATCTCTTTTAAATAACCCGCAGCATTGACTGTGCTGTAAACCAACACCAATCTCATACTGAAGATCTTAAACTAAGCTATGCATTCCAGCTTTACTTAAAATGATGATTGTGGGGAAAAAGTGCATTCCTATGCAATTTCCCGACTGGAAAATATACATAACATCAGTGTGTTTTTCCGTATGTCATTTCACCTGACCTTGTGTTTTTTCTGGGATGCAGGATTCCCTTATCATTCCAGCTGAACTGAACACCCACGGCTAGTAATGTTTAACGCTGTTACCGCTGGCTTTCAAACGGTTAAAAAAACAAAGGATTCATTGCTACCGGTTTGCTTTTCCTTCCTTATTCAGACTTGCGAACATTTTTATTACTTGAAAAACACTGATCCGTTTTGCAATTAAACGCTCTGTGTGCCTTACTTATATTGCAAATTAGTCCACGTTAAAGCAGAGATTTAAATCAATGTTAAGCTTTAGGACCTTAGAGGTCTCTTCTACATCACAAGAAGAGACCTCTGAGGCCACAAAGGTCCTGTAACTTTACAGCCTTTTCTAGGTTGGCCCAATAAAAAGGTATCAACTTCAAATCTCCAATGGAAAAATGCTGCAGGCGCTTTGTTGTTTGTGTTAACTATGCTGGAAAGGGGGCATGGTAAATAGGAATGGATGCTATTTTGGCACCAGTAAAACATGATGCATCCCTATTTAAATGTGTCAGTGAAGCGCGTAGGAGTGCATCTTTAATGCGGTGGCAAAGGCCACATGTAACAAGATGTAAACGTATGTATCGGAAGCTAGGAATTTACCATACTGACAGGCTCAATCAATCTGAAGTGATAGTCTGCAATGTAAACCTATAGAAAAGCAAAACGAGCCTTTTTTATCTCTCTATTTTTTTCTTTTTAGAATGTAGCGACGGCATCTAAAAGAGAGCAGCTCTTTCCTCAACTAAACACGCCAGTGAATATTAACACTCCCAGTCCCCGGAGAACACTACTTCCTCCGAGAAGAAAGTATCCGCCAGATTCACTTTTGTGGATTGCGGAAACGTGAAACATTTTTGCTTTTTTGAGAATTTTTCTTTATACTTGGATAGCAGCACTGCACACACATTACATATACATACACACATATATACACACACAAAAGTGTTTGTGGAGCACTGCGGCCTTGTTAGACATGCACAAAGTGTGTGGTGGGAGCTGGTGGAGACAACTTCCCAGAGTTCACAGCGATTGTACTCGTGGAGAGAAGCTCAGTGGGCTCTGCTTTATGTATAGTTAAAAAGACAATAAGAGAATATCAGATCAGGTCCTTCATAATAGACCTGCACATGTGTACAGCTGAATGTCTAATGAGAGCAGGATTGAAATAGGTAATTGAGTAACACCTACCTGCACTACGCCCATGCAAGAATCAAGAAAGATTGATCCTTTAGGCTCTTTGGAGATTTTTTCATCCTTGTAGAAATTGAGGTTATATGAGCCGTCTCCAAGCTGTATTAGGTGGAAAAATCTTCTTTTGAAAGACTTTAAGGAAGAAAATGCAAATGCTGTGTTAGGTCGACATTTTTATAAATGAATGTTTGTTAAAAAGTATTCTCTTCAAATGAAAAACAATTATTCTAGAAAATATACAATAATTACAAGTTTACACAAGTGACATTATGGAGGAATTGGAAGTCGGGTTGCAGCAGGCTGTTGGTAGAATGTAAAATTCAGAGATGTCGGTCGTGGTGGGGAAACATACCCGCATAGTCACACTTATTGCACTGTTCATGTTCCCTTTGTACAGCCAGCCATGCTTCGTGATCCCTCCTTTTTGAGACCCAAGGGATGCAGCATCCTATAAAGAAACACATGTTTGTTATACGACATAAAAATCACCCCGCTAAAAAAAAAGAAAAAAATACTTCCAGTCTGAATGTTCCCGTTTGGTTTCAGAACATTCTAAAACATTTGAAGGCTCATCAATGAACGTAACCCAGTGCAGATCTCTTCTGGATTTATTAATTGTTCATTCAGCCCAATACATGACACATGCATTTTTAATGAAGGGATTTATGGGAAGAAGGGTATTTTTATCAATCTGAAAAAGATCCTCTTCACCAGCAACTCTGGCCCTGCTGGAAGACACATAATCATTGACTACCAGGAACATGTACATACTGCAAGCTATTTATACACGATATAAATGGCATTTTCTATCACCAGATATATCGTTCTGTTCTACAAACATAACAAGTGCATATGAAGAGCTCACAGTTTATTACAAGTTCCCTGAAGTTTGTGCTTTCAGGGAACTGTAACAATATCAGATTATAAGATTATAAGAAAACCTGCCGTTTCTAAAACATTCCTCATCACATCGACAAATACAGATTCATTAACGCAGCAGAGGAAAATAAAACCAAAGAATTATCTATGGTCCTTTGGTATCTTTGCCAACGAGGCTGGGTGTTGGGAATTGTGAACCACGGTACTGCATTGGTCATGGTGCAGAAAGATTTGTGGATTACGGCAATGATAAATAACTAAACTATAACTAGTTTGTAGCTTGGCTACTTAATCCGGTTACCATGCAACTGCATTGTTTTTTTTTTAATTTTCCACAAATTAAGGCAATCCATAATGCATTTAAAAACACTTCAAAACGCGGGCACTAAAGAATCCAACTACAAGAAAAGCTATAGAAATCACCACCGAAACAGCATCTGCACACATCAATCACCCGAGAGCGGCAGGGAAAACACACACTAAATGGATACCTGTACATCCTTTACTGCTTTAAATGTAAAAATATTCTGCATAGAACAGCAAAAACACAAAAAGAGCATTTAAGGACATAGAAGTAAAAGACAGGAAAAAGACAGCGGCCGTACACAGGTATTATCCATATGCTCCCGTCAAACAGGATGGCAGCGAGAGGAGATCATCCGCGGTCGGTCAGGAGGTTAGAGGCGACATTTACAAATATCCTCTTAAAACAAATACGGCAGTTACCGCAAATATGGAAGAATCTTCCACAGCATTAGACAATGGGTAAACAAGACAGAACAGTCATTTTCCCCCCAAACGGGCTGCAATATCATCGTTTTAAACTCAATGGGGGAGAAAATGGTCTATAAACACCATAATGGACAAACTCCTAACACACACGAACACTATATTCATCAATTGCTCATGCAATGCAGTTTCACTTTTCGGATATAAATTATTAATGTACACACCTCATCTTTGTCTGCATCTTCATCCACTTCATACACATGTACTGGCAGTTTCTCAGGTTTGGCTCCTTTGCTATTTGACAGAGAAGGGATAGAAAATTACATATAGCTGTACATATACAAGACACAAGGAAATACGCATCTACCATATCTCTGGACATGAATTAGTTCAATGTAACCTCTATATACAATTCATAGAATTCAATTTAAATAAATAAATCAAAAATCAAACACGCTATACATCCACGTAAATCATCTTTACATAAAGTGGACAGAAAAGAAATGGGACCACACTCCAAAAATACCAGATTACAGAAGCAGGGATTGTGTTAAGTGTCAATCACTCTTGCTGAAATGTCTCTTCTTTCTTTGGATGGAATATTAATGTGTGTTACGGATCATTTAATGCTCCAATATATATATATAATAATAATAATAAGAAGATAATTCCCTGCAAACAGAATCGTATTGAGTACACAAAGTTTGCCACCTTCTAAGGTGCCATTATTACAAGGTTAACAAACTGACCTACGTGGACGTGTGAAAGACTGACAATACCAGCGTAGCTCACGGTTTTTAACGTAAAAGACATTGGAAACATGTATAATATACTTGTTTTTTTTTTTCCCAAGCAGTAAAACCTCATTTAAACCAAACAATGAGATAAGCAGAACAGCCTGAACAGTTTAATGTGAAATAAAAGAAGTGGAGGTTGGCTGGCCCTGGAGAAATGGGAGGAAATGATGCTATGTGCAGGATATGAAAATCTGGCAGGATCCGATAAAGATTATCGAGAGGCCAACAACAACTCGCACAGTCGGAGCGCCGTAATTCTCACTGAACTGATGCGCACACTGCTGCTTTATAGCAACTGGAATCAGGGATGGGTAATAATAAAAAATACTCCTTTTGCTTCTCGCTCTGTGAAGCTCTCTGCGGTTTACCTTTGCAGGTATAGTTCCCACCTGGCTGATGAGTATTATAAATACAGTATATCCATACTGTTCACACGTTGTTATAGTGATGAGAAGTCTGAAGACCAGACTACTGTGTTTGGTTAGCTTTGCTCTGATTCTGTGACCTGCTTTTGCTATATTGTTCTTACTTTTATGTGACGGTATAAAAAGTAAACTTATCACTTGTGTGATTCATAATATCAAGAAACATGCACTCCCTATTTAACGTGTATTAACCCAGGTAAGAGGACAGAGTGGGAAGAAAGTTAGACCGACTTTCCTAGCACACAAACGTTACACTATAATAGAAAATCTTTTTTTCTTAACCCCACTGTAGGGCAATAAAAACTTTTCAACACCTATTCCTTTCCAGAAATAGACTTACACGGAATTGGTACAGGTCATAAGATCTGTGCCCATTCACCCAAAAAAACAAACATGCAGCCCATATACAAATGAGAACCTGTCCAGAGCTTATATCAGATGTTTGACACCCAAAAGCAGCCCATTGTAATGATAGAATAAAGCATTATTGGGTCATAAAGTTTTAAAAATCGTCAGCTACATGGTTAGAAGAGAAAACCCAATGGAATCACATACAAATTGGACAAACCATCTGCATGATTGTTTCAAAGAATAAGAACAGGTCCTCATGGAACTACACGGTGGTGGACCTGCAAAGATCAGTACCATTCAAAGCGCAGATCACGCAGCAGGTTGCAGAAAACATAGCTAAATACTCTAAGCCATGTTAGTTTGCATGCTTGTGGTGTGTCAGACATCGTACAGTACAGTTCTAGGAACGGATGCTACCCCTACACATAACCATTATTTAGATTTTGCTTGAAGGACCAAGCAGGCAACCTACACACAGGCTTGCTTGCTCTGAAATACTTTATGAATGGATGCTATCTTAAAACAAACTCCTTTATTATATTAGGGGCTAGTCAATGTTTTAGAAGAACGCAGCGGTAATGTGTTTATTGTGATTAATTATATGTGTAAATGATCTGCAGAAGCCCTGTTGGGAGTATTGTTTTCTCTTGGTAGATCTAATTTTCTGTTTTCAGTAACTCTGATTTTATACTTCATTGAAGCCGTCCACTCCTTGGAACCTACTGAGGATTTTCCTTTCAGCTCAGCTGCCCGCTTCCTATTTCATACACAATATTGTTTGATTATATTATTCTTTCCTCAAAACTGTTACCTTCTTACCCCTGTAAAAAAAGGGAAATGATTTAAGTTTAAGGGTCTTAAATTATGCAGTGTTTCTTCAGTCCTTTCTAATTAGAGCACACATGGATCGTCAAGGATCAAGATTCTAGGCTTACACGCATAGGGTAAAGAAATATAGGGGTCTAATGTTTTAAGCCAGATCCTGTCTGAGGGAAAGTATGTGTTTCGGTAAAAAAAGAATTACATTTGTAAAGAATATTTTAATACACAATGTACCACTTAATTACACTTGTTACCACTGTTAAGCACAATATTTTTACATATCCACACACAGATACATACATATATATGTATATATAAATACAAAAAGGTTTCCCCTACCACAAAAACGTACTAAAAAGTGTGATTACTTTAAACGCACTAATAAAGATAGGAAAAAAAACAGCAATATTTGTTTCTGGAAAGTTGAATTTTGAGGGTGTGGAAACCCTATGGGAGACACTCTGGATCCATATAGTACAGACACCTATTGAATTATTTCTTGTCAGTATTTACCACTGCAAATCGATTATTCCAATGTCAAGACAAGATCAAAGCTTGGAGATGTCTCTTGGGGATCAGATCTGTCTTCTGGAGGACTGGCATTGATTCGCTTTTAATTGTACTATACTGCTCCCCTGCCTTTCAGGGTTATGAACACATTAGTACCTCTATAGTAATAACTATAGAAGGCAAGTGTAAGAAAATAACTCCTAACACCACGCAGTACCAACAGCTAAGAGAATGTCAACTTAGAGAAAGTGAACGTTCTGTAGTTTCCGCGTAATTACATGGATATACTATTTGGGGTCCTGATAGATAATCTGATTTATATCTTTGATTGATAGATATGTTTTTTTTATCCATGATAAGTAGTTTAGTAGTTTAAGTATAATATATATATATATATAAACATATTAACTTCCCCATGAATCATTTATAGAGAAGGTCACATACAGGCAGTAATAGTATTGCTCAGGATTGCTCAGTAAATTTTATATTATATTAAAGTTCCATTCCGCTGCCAGTCGTGATTAAATACAAAAAAAAATTAAAAAATACAGCAACGCTTTTTCAGGTGTCTGAATGACACCTACTCAGAGAATCTGATGCCGCCAGCAAAGTACCACATCCTAGTTATTTTCACACATTTGCTGTAAACACTTTTCCTAGGATTAACAAGCTGTAATATAGCATGTGCACTGACCTTGGAAGCTGTCGGAAATCTCCTGTATAGTCTTCATATTTATAGGTGACGACGTGCCAATCTGAATGATATGTTTTGATGCACTGATAGAAGATAAAAAATATCAAAGGTTTCCTTGCATTAGTATTATGGTTTCTGCAAATGTAATCACATTAAAAATTGGAAATGATGTACTATAGAGAATCTAACAAGGAACCAGAAAGGACACTGGGTACTCATACACCATCATTCACTTGAAGATACAAGAAAAAAAATGTAATTCCATAAAAAACCTGGCCCAGTTCCATCACTTTTCAGTGATTTATGTATGGGCACTTTCAGCTACTGAAGAGGGAATGTTCTACAGAACACTTAGATGTCAACAAATCAACAACCATTTTAAGACCAGCCCAATACGTAGCTACAAACACAGACTGATAAAACATTGGAAAGCAGATCAGATTTATCACAGTATCTAGTTAAAAGTGTGCATTATAAATTAATATATTACAATAGAACACAAGCCCTCTCCTAGGGGACATCACCAGCTGGCTTCCACAGGAGACACAAGGTCATCTCCTCACATTTGACAGTAAGAGAAGTCCTTTCAGAAATGGAAAATAGTATCTCAAACTAGGGTTAGTACCCATTTTGCATATTGCCAGCAAGCTACCCATTAAACAAGTTAAAAGGGTCATTAAAAAACTAAAACAAATCAAGGTTCTCCAGCTTAACGTATCTTTGCACCCAATGGGAAAATAAAAGAGGGAATCAATCTTTATGAGAAATCAAAGCAATGCCGGATAACATTTTGTTTTCAAACATACCATGTTCCCTTAGCAGCACTTTGAAAAATGCTTTAGCTTGGACCACTAATGCCAAACTGCTGATTTGTTATAAACATTTTATATTTATTTGAAATACCACTGAATGGCAACAAAGGTTCTTCCAGGAACATTTTGCGTATGTGCTTGTTCTGCCCGTGTTTAGAGCAGATATCTCAGAAAAGCGATAGCCAACACAAGAATAGCCTTGTCACAGAGCATTTATCCAAAGCCAAAAGTAGTGTGGCGCCTTCAACCTGATCTAGCAAACAAAAAACACGGCTTTAAAGTCCAAATCTTAAAAACAGACGCATAAGATAATAAACACTGCAACTCTGCACACAAACTAACTCCGAGGGAAAGGAAAGGTGGATGTTAAACAGTGCGTGTTACAATGTGTATTTTTATACAACTTCTGAAACGAATGCCGAATGGAAGCAACACTATAATCCACCCAAAGTTACAACTCACTGTTATCGCTGAGCCACACGCCAATTCAAAAGAATGACAGGAACAAAAGGTCACGGTTCCATAGTCTTTAGAACTAAATAGATTCTGGTCACCTGAATCAACAAGCTAACCTAATTCCAAAGACAGCATCTAATAAGACTTAAAATACAAAATCCATCGCTCATAGACATCAGATCTTGTTTCAACTGCTACTAAGCTTTTAGTGGTCACTCAGTGTTCGATTCCATATAATGCAACGCTCCTCATGTTTGACCCCCTACAGTCCAACAAATGCATGGTGAAGGACAAAACTTTAGAAGCTAGTGCAACGATCAAGCAATCCAAAACATTTCAGCTCACCAAGTCTACCAAACATACCGGGAACTAAGGGCAATGGATTTCTCCTGAAAGAGGGACATAGTACATTGTTGATCTGACGAGGAGACTTTCAAATTCCATTCCTTCACTATAAATTATACATGGTCAGTTCATCCCTTCTTGAAAATGCATAATGAAGTCAGAGATTTTAAAAGTCCCCGTTCACTAGAAAATTCTAGGCTGTCGGATCATACACTATAAGAAAAAACCCACCCCTGCATGTTTTGGAAACCTATCTTAGACAGAATAGATAAATGCAAACATATATTTGACAGATCAGCTATAAGTAAATATGCTAGTGATAGCAGAGGATAGTGGGGAAGTGTATTCACTTACCTCCGTGACAAACAGGCTCTGAGCTTCCTTCTCCGCATTTTCTGGGACGGTTGAGCAAATGTATCGGCCCTGCCGCCTTAGTGTTGCTATCTGTATTGTGGAAGGGAAATAAATAAAATAAAAACATTAATTATGGGATATTTCATTTGTGGATATACTCTTGGCAAAGCAGTTAAGGTTGAAATGACCAAAATTAGAAGTTCAGATTTAAGTCCATTGTGGTGGGATGCCCCACAAGCTTAGTTTGTAGATCCCACCTGCTTTGCGGCGTTGTAAAAATGCCCATGAAATAGCAAGTACTTCCAAAAGATCAACTCTTAAAGATCTATATATAAAACCAAACACACTATTAAAGCAACTTACTAATTTTCAGGCACTAAAAACTTGAATGTAAGTGCATTCAAGGAAATTCAGTGCTAATTAAAACACTTCACTTTTAACAATTAAACACTGAATACAAATTACTGTATGAACAATAGATTCTGCAATAAAATGTTTTTACATGCATCATCTACTGAACAATCGTGGAAAGGAAGACTGCTATACAATGTGTATTTTCCTTGAAGCTGTAAACAATATTTTAAATGCATTCATTCACTTTGACAAATTTAAGAACTTAGGAACACCGTGTATTTTATTATTTTAGACAGTATTGACCAATACAAACAGAGGTATTTTGGGAAGCCAAAAGAACATGTCGTAAGCCTTTGTTATACTTGTTAAGTCCAAAAAACAACCCACTGAAAGAGTAAATTAAAATATCATACAAAAAAATAGATACACAAGTGATTTATAAAATGAACACATATAAGACATATCGGTGCAGAAGGAAAAGACTGTCCTGCTCTTGTCCTCTTACAATCTATTAGGACTAAAGTGGAAGGCGAGTGACTACTTGGATGAGGCTGAATCATTACTGGGAAAGCCACAAGCAGAATTCAGTGGCTTGGTGATCTTGAAGCTGGTGGAAACAGGGGATAGCTAATTGCAGTGGGAGG
Source organism: Spea bombifrons (assembly GCF_027358695.1). Taxonomy (NCBI): domain Eukaryota; kingdom Metazoa; phylum Chordata; class Amphibia; order Anura; family Pelobatidae; genus Spea; species Spea bombifrons. The sequence continues at coordinate 98,245,801 of NC_071088.1, read as the reverse complement.
TGAGAAAGTGAAAGGCAAGAGATGGGGAAGAAAAAGAAGTAAATGATTAAAGGTATGCAGGAATTTAATTGTCGCTTTTTTAAGCGATGTGCTGATAGTTTACCCGTTTTATTGTCTTGGGCGTAATAGTGGGCTTGTGTCTTTCGGTGGGCTTTTTCATATGTTGTCAGTATGTGGCAACGGAGATCGCGTCTAATACAGGTTAGTTGTGAGGCTAGTATATCAGATGGTGAGGCTATATTAGCTTGTTCTGTATTTCACAATTCAGTCAGGAGATCCGTTAATTGTTTTTCTTCGTTTTTTTGAGTACGGAGCCGTATTTAATACATAAACCTCGAATCACCGCTTTATGACAATTCCATACAGATATGGGGCTTTCTACAGAGGGTGCATTCATTTTGAAAAAAATCCTCAATATCAGTATGTTAAACGTTTTGAACATTCCTGGTGAGACAGTAAGAAAGGGCTAATGCGCCATTGATGGACTCCATGCGAGGATATCTCATCGTCAAGCGTGAGTGTGATTGCCGCATGGTCGGATCATAACTGACAGCTGTGACTGTCTCCCATGTATTACTATTTGTGTTATTTGTACTTCCTATTTCTTTGAAAATTTATAAAAAAACTAAAGTAAAAGAAGTAAACAATAAGGCTCTGAAAGAGAGCTAGAAAAACAAAGACGTAAAAACAACCAGGTTATGCCAACAGTTGAAGATACTGCAGGTTCCACAGTTTCACTTCGGTTTAGTACTACCTGGTTACAATGAACGGGACAAGTGCACTGTACAGAGCAAGGACCCTCAAATTTATAGGACTACGACACAAGTGACCAGATCAGTTGACTATACACAGATAGGAGGGCACAGCAAAAGATGATAACTTGGACTACAGAGAGACCCGAAAGAAGAAGTACCAAACAAAAGCATGCGGTGACTGAACATTATGCAAATTTTAAATAAATGAAAAATTTACATTTATTTTTTTATCCGATTAATAGAAAAAATAATCGGCCAACTAATAGATTATGAAAATGATTGTTAGTTGCAGCCCTAATCCCAATTTCATTCATCCAACAAGAACTGCTAAAAACATCCTAAATTGCACCACCTTTTTTTCGTCCAACAAGTTCTTACCACAGCTTTTTAAACATAGTCTTTATGAATAAAGAGCTGCCATCAAATACATTTTAATGTCAAAAATTGCAATAGAGAACAGTATTTAAAATAGTGTAACAAATAATATATTAAGTGATTAAAGTGTCATGTAAATGCAGCTTTTCATTTTCATACCATATTTCAGCCTCTCTGAACCGATTTACTAAAATTCTAACTCGTACTTCTTGTTTTGTAATCATTGTAATTTATTTTGAAGATATTAGTCTACATTATGTGGCCAAAGCTGTCAGAACTGGCATGTTAATTATTACTCTTGAAAGTAGCTTTCCTCACCCAAGCCTTTACATAGAAAGAATAGGTGAAAAGAACTATATGACATAGCATGATTATTCTATTTGAACACGCAGTCAGGAGAACCCATGACATGCGTAAGTTGAGTGATATAAATGATTGCGTCTGTATATGATATATGCACGGCTTGATAAATTTGGTTTGCATCTAGGAGTCATTCCAAAAATTAAGACATTTTACATTTTTTTTCTCTCACCAATCACGGTTTTATTTTCTGTAGTTGAGTATCTCCCTTCTCCTTTCTAAGGTGACGTTCCTCCATCATATGTTCACTGAATATTATACATATATATCATAATTTAGAAAAATGCTAAATATAGCTATGTCTATACCAAGCAGCTTTGATTTGCTTTGGACCAGAGAAATACAAAATTAAGAACACAACAAATTATAAGATCCTAACAAGTTAATTTATTGTGAACTACAAGGGTTCAAACCACCTAACATTTAGAAGTGGTTGAGTTGTTTTATTGAGGCTGTTGAACTCAAGCAAGAGCTCGTCCCATGTGATGAGGAGGCCGAAGCTTGGGCCTCTGGATTCCAATTGGAGATGACATCCCAAATACAGGGGGACCGGTGGCTTCCACAGACACTGCAGGGAAACTAAAGGTTTTCTGCAGGAATTCACCAGGGCGACGGAGCTTCGGCCGCTGATATCCCGTGGGAGCCGGTCTCTCAAATATCGCAGGAGCGATGGTTCTCTCCATGACGGCTTTGGTTTCCGCTTGCTCCCGATACAGAAGCCTTAGTTGTTCTTCCAGTCCTGAGTATGAGTTTGTCATGTCTCTAAACTTCTTCTCTAAAGCTTGTAACTCCGCTGTTTTCTCATTCACCTCCTCATATAGTGAGCATGCCGCTTTGAACCATCCGGTCAGCTCCCTCTCTTTTGAGAGAAGGCGGGCATACACTCTGTCCGCTTCATTCCTCAGCTCTTCTGGATCCTCTTCAACTAGTTCAAAAAATAATTTTTGGACTATATCTTGGCTGCTGCCTACCACGGTTCGGCACTGAGGACAAGTTTTTCTTGCAGCCGCGTAAAACCATTGCTGCACGCACTCCTGATGGAAAAGGTGTCCGCAGCAAAGGGCTGTCACATTGCAGGTGTTATTAAAAGTGACGCGACAAATACTGCACAGTGCCCGAATGGACATGGCTGCTATTCACTCCTCTCGATACGGTCACCTCTACACTACAAGGAAGATGTCTACACGCATCTCTCTGATCCCTACTCTGAGTGTTCTAATGCTTGTGATGTCAAATAGCAACTGCTGTGTTTACCGTGACGGTGATGTAAACACTGCTCCTAAGACTCAATAGCATATTTCCTGCTTTTATTTTTATTTATGTATTTATTGTTATCTGTCTATAAAATAAAATAAAAAAAACACTGAAATTGTCAGGCTTGTTGTAATATTCAGAATATGTAATCACTAATAGATGGTGCCATGATGATAACAGCACCACTTCTATGTGATATCAGAACAGGATTTAGACATTATCCAGTTAACATGGGAATCTCCGCTGTTTATAGTATCCACAACCTCCAATAAAAGGGTTCCGTTCGGTTTTGTGACGGCTTCTTCATGAGCATCAGCTCAGGACATACAGGAATCGAATGGAAGAAGAGATGCTGAGCTGATGCTCATGAAGAAACTGTCCCAAAACCGAACGGAACCCAGCGAACCCAAGCTCCAGCGAAAGTGCCGGCCAGCAACAGAGGTTTATCTACGCACATCGTGCAGATGTTCACTGGCTACCCCCACTAGACACCAAGGAGTCTGGAGCATATCTGGGGTATAAGGCATAGCAGGGGGTATAAGGCATAGCAGAGGGCATTATGGCATATAGCATATAAGGCATTGCAAAGGGCGACAGTGGCATATCGGGGGGGTATAAGGCATATATGGGGGGCAGAGTGGCCCTGGGCTCAGATGAGCATAACTGGGGGGGGGCAGATTGGGAAATAAAAACAAGAAATGCATTTTTTTAAATAAACGAAAAATTTACATTTATTTTCTTTATCCAGTTAATCGGCCAACTAATAGATTATGAAAACAATCGTAAGTTGCAGCCCTAATTTAAATAAATGTAACGGAAAAGATAATACCTGGTGCACGTGAATGTTTGTCAATTTTCGGTTGAAATATATAATATATAATAAATAAATAAATATATATATATATATATATATATATATATATATATATATATATATATATATATATAATCCCTAAAGATTCTACCCAACAGCTTCCTGGTTGACGTCTGTGCTTCTTGCATACACTTTATTGTTATTTTTAAGAGGAGACGGATGCGGACTCTTCCAATACCTTTGTACTCACAAGGGCCTGGCTTCCTGCTTCTAGGTCCACAGATTTTTTTTCTTAGATTGTAATCACTGCATCTTTAAACAAATATTTGGGATAAAAATAAATACCAGGAAGCTTTCTTTGAGGAAATGGCTTAAGCAGATTTAAGAGAAGCTACTTACAAAGATTTCACATTCTGCATGGTGACACACTGGTTTTAATTGTTTTAAGTAATATAAATAAAATTTTAAAAAAAATTGGTGTAAAGGAATATATCGGTGGGGCCATTTTGTGTGTCCAGTCTAAGTACTGAAATAAGACTAATATTGAACGTCTTTATTTTTCCTCACTTTGAAGAAAAAAAGCGTTAGACATTTAGTGTTAAAGGTGATAACGGAAATTTCCTTTCACCACCCGGAATCACTTGTGTCATGTGGAAACCTTCGTTATTCAGAAGAACAGAAAAAAGCATATGAAGAAAGCGACTGTTCAGAGGTCTCCTTGATTCCACTCATCTTTTTAGGCAAAGGGTTCTATTCTAGGGAGTATGACAGGACTGTATGCTCGTTAATAAGAAAATAGTCCCGGTGAATGAGATCCTCCACTATAAGTCTGAATCCATTGTGTTTCAACAAGCGATCGTCGGTGAGATCCTGATGTGAGAAGGCAGAATGATGTTCTTCTTTATATCCCACTAACTTTTTTCTTCTTGTTTCTCCATGCTGACAAGTCATTGCTTATGTAAAATGTGTTAAAGGGTAATAATCCAACATACTCTTCTTACAGTTTAACAATTACATAGTATCATTTATTGCTTAAATTGGGTGTGTTAAAGAATGATTATCCAACATGCTCTTCTTACACCACAACAAATATTACATAGTATCATATATTGCATGCTACATAATTCTGTGGCCACACACGTCAAGACACGAGGTGAACTGTTAATGGGACTGGTAATAGGTATACTGATACCCACTTTTCCATGCAGCCAGACAGTGATTCAATACCTGCCCCCCCCCCGATAATATATCTAGTTGGCAGCCTTAGACAGCATCATGTATTCTCTTACTGTCATAAAGTTCTCTCTCTTCTCCTAGTATCACTTTTAAAGAGGCTTGCTGAACCAATCAAGAATAATAAGCAACTTTACAATATGAAAGAGATAACATAATGGGGAGGAATATTCACGCATACGCTACAAACTGGAAGTTAAGATACCTTTTGCCCATTACAAGGAAATAAGCTTTGTTTCGAACAAATATCTTAACTTAAACCCTCAACACAATCACGTGGTTTTATTAGGATACAGAACAGTAAAATACTGGATTTAGGAAAAGTGATTTACATTAATACCAGAAAATATTTAAATGGGAAAATGTCTATGCACCACATATTTGCAGTAGAGTTGTGTCTCAGCTTCTTGACAGACATTATAATGATCTAAACCTCATGAGAATGTGCTGGCCCTGTACAATTTATATTTCAATCACAGATTTCTTCAGTGACGTTGCACATTAAATCATGCTTCATACAAGGACAGCTGAGCCCTTTTTGCTAGAGAAACTTGCAGTTTTTGGTCCTTAGTTTAAAAAAAAAAAAAAAAAAAAAATCTCCTGCCACATCTCCCTGTAGTGAATATACCCCAAAGAGGGTTTACTTCCTTGTACTCCTAGCTTTCACATATCATTTTGAGCACCATAAAAAAAAATCACTAATCAATAATTGCTTTATTTCAGAAAGCGAGCTTTCATAGAATTATCTGGCCAAATGCTTTAGACAGTCCTGGCAAAGAAAAGGTTACAACGTCTCTCCTAATAAAAAAATAATACCGTATTTGCTCGATTATAAGACGACCCCCCAAAATCTGAATATTAACTTAGGAAAAAAAGAAAAAGCCTGAATATAAGACGACCCTAAAGGAAAAAAGTTTTACAAGTAAATGTTAATTCATGTAAACTATTTTTTTTAATAAAAGCTATGATTGAGAAAAATATTTTTTTTGTTTTTATTTCCTTGTATTTTCCAACCTGCCCCCCAGTTACGCACATCTGCCCCCAGGCTTGCCACACCAATATGGCACTGTGGCCCATGATATGCCTTTTAACCCTCTATATGCCACTGTGCCCCATGGTATGCCTTTTGACCCCCTATGTGCCACTCTGCCTCCAGAAATGCCTTATACCCCTATATCCCATTCTGGCATTTAGGGGGTTAAAATGCATATTATGGGGCAGAGTGGCATATAGGGAGGTATAAGGCATTCCAGGAGGCAGAGTGGCATTAAGGGAGTTAAAAGGCATTATATAGAGCACTCTGCCTCCAGAAATGCCTTATACCCCTACATGCCACTCTGGCATTTAGGGGGTTAAAAGGCATATTATGGGGCAGAGTGGCATATAGGGAGGTATAAGGCATTTCAGGAGGCAGAGTGCACTATTAAATGCCCCCTTAACGCCACTCTGCCTCCTGAAATGCCTTATACCTCCCTATATGCCACTCTGCCCCATAATATGCCTTTTAACCCCCTAAGTGCCAGAGTGGCATATAGGGGTGTAAGGCATTCCAGAAATGCCCTACACACACACACACACACACACACTTACTTACCGGTGCTTCCAATTTCCTGCTGTATTGCCGGGGCAGCTGGTTGACGTCTCATTCCGCGGCAACCGGGAGGAGGTGGAGTTGGCAGCGCGGGTTTGTATGCGTCCATCGCAAATACCTTCCCCGGCTGCCAGAGATCAGGAACTCTGGAACTCTGATCTCTGACAGTCGGGGAAGGTATTTGCGACGGACGCATACAAACCCCCGCTGCCAACTTCACCTCCGGAAGCACCGGTAAGTGTGGGGGGGGCGACGACAGGAGGATCCAGGTCCCCTGCAGCGGTGCGGGGGATCTGGATCTTAGTCTCCTAATCAGACCTCTATTTGAGGTCTGATTAGAAGACGACCCCGATTATAAGACGAGGGGTATTTTTCAGAGCATTTGCTCTGAAAAAAACCTCGTCTTATAATCGAGCAAATACGGTAATAATTACTTCCGTTCCAGAAACCACAACGCCACATCTCTGATGGTGGTGATTGAAACACAGTTTTTTTTCTGGTCTAAGTCAGGGACGTGATTCTGTATTATGTATGCTACGTTTTTGTAGTAGAGAGTATTGCAGAACTGACGCATGTAGAGCTAGAAGGGCTTCCCAAACTCCTACAGAAGATAAGGTCCTCTTCACCGTCTCCCAGAGCTAAACAATGCTATACAAGAACTTGAATCCAGAGTAGAAAACCTCTACATATCCTCCCTACCCCTACAAAAGACACTTCCATTATATATTGATAGAACTGAATGTGAGTGGTTCTGCAAAACCTTTCTAATAACAACCTCTACCTAGCAAGACATGGTAAGATACCATGATCAACAGATTATTATTGTTTAATGTAAAGCCAACATTACTCAATCTGTGGTCAAATACTTAAACAAAATAAAGCTAACAAAAAACACACAAATGCTGAGCGTAACAGAATTTTAATTCCAATAAAATGGGTTCTGACTGATACTATGCCAAGAGCACCTTGCTGTGAAAGACAATATATCATAGTTTGCACTGACATCAGGTCAAGGTCACAGTTAAGTTTACAGCTCCAGGCGGAATGAGAGCGCCCTGGATGCGAAACTTCAATGCTTCTCCATCTTTGCTGACAAATGTCGGAAATCTTGATCATCCTTCTTTGATCTAGCTACTCCTAAAATAAACAATTCTAGGAGAAACGCTGACCTTGCTTAGGTCTCGCTACTACAGAGATCAAACCACCAGAAGAGACGTGATTTACAGCTGCATAATTACCATATTCCTGCTCTGAACTGTTATACACAAGCATTGAAGAATGTCTCCTATCACCACATACATAGATCAGAAATGTCTAGCTGGCATAAAACTACAGATATAATATACCTATGGTTTTACGTTATAAATTGAAAGTTCAGATTGTGTTCACATGTAAACAGTAATGATATCAGAAGAAGAATAGGTAGAAGAGAAGCCTAGATTTCCAAAGGGATAGTTTTACAACAGACTTCTGCTCACAATAATATTTAAAAGCTCTGCATCATCTGGAATGCATGAAGGGCAAAAACACATTTATCATATAATATACATATATATATAGATAGATAGATATAGATAGATATCTATCTATATCTATCTATCTATCTATATAAAGATATATATACAGATATATATAAATATATAGATATAGATATATATATAAATATTTATATATAGATAGATATATATAGAACAAGAAATTTTTCATTGGTTCAAACGAAAATAAATCATGCTGTACTATAGGAAGGTTAATTCTGATCCTAAATACAAATAAATGCTGTAAACTAAGTTTTTCGAGATAGAGGGATAATAAAGAAGAATGTAGCAAATTCACAGCCACTCACACGGCAGACACACTCCAGTAATATGTGTCCGTGGCCTGGATTCGTATAAGAGCACAGCGTGTGGTCACACACATCAAGTAGGCAGAACGTACAGAATTTATTGGCCACTGGCCTCAAAGTCCTGGGGGCTCTTTAAATCCCCAGTCCGGCCCTGGTAGTAATGTTTGAGCATTGTATATCTGAAGAGATTACATATATTTGCAACTAAAAAGCCACCAGCGCAACATGAGCCTACCTGAAAATCATCATATGGGAACAGAAGCATCTCCCGGAGAGCATCATTCAGGATTTGGGTTTTCTTCTGTACAATGACATTCTCATAGTCTATAGGTTCAATGAGCTTTGGTTTGGCCTGAAAAAAACAAATGTAGATGTTATTTTAGCATACTGTAATATTGCACATAACAGCTAAAGAAAAGAAAGTTTTACAGATTTTTTTTTTTTAAAGAAAGGTATAAAAGAACCGACAACTGCAAAAATAAGGGTCACAAATTCTACTGTAAAATTAAATTAAATGCCCCGGTACAAGATGACACGAAACGATACGTATGGAGATATAACGCCAACAGAGAATGGCTTCAGTGTCGTTTAGCTTTATGGATCAGTGCTTATTTTGTACACAAAGAATCGGGTTGCACTCGCTATGGCTTAAGAAAGGGTACATTATTAAATGCAACATACAATTTGTAAAGATACACACTTGCGCTCTAAAAGATCATAGACGTGTATTTATCAATGAACCAAGGCCACATTGGCCTACACTAGAAAGGGCTAGAAATGAGTTGGAAACTTTGCTTCCTATCCATGCACAAGACCAAAAACTCATCTGTAAATGTCCCCACGGTTTGAATCACACAATGAAAACACAGTTCATAAAGGGCAGGGGGCACATTTATTGATAAGAGGATATGAGATTAAATTATAATATATATATATATATATATATATATATATATATATATATATAGTTATAGATTAAACATTTTTAACAGTAGTTTTCTATTCTTCCAGCAACCTCTGGCTGTCTCAGGAAAAGAGAACCAAACCTTAATTGGAGACTGACTTCAACCTCTTAGCCCAATGACAGTTTCTCTCCCAACACTTTGTTAATAAAAACCCAGCCAAGCAGAAAACAGCACGTCACATGCGCAATCCAACATCCAGTGAAGGCTCTGGATACAAACATGTGATGCTACCTTTAAAGTTCTTTCACATCTTGTTAAATATTACATATGTGCATTTCAGGCAGAAAGAGGTTTACGTTCCATTATTATTAACTCTAATCAATCATTTAGATGTCAGCAGAATTCACTAATCCTCTTGCATCAAAGCACTCATAGGTATAATGAACAGGTTCTCTGCTGCTCATGTTCCCTTCCCGTAAGTCTCCAAATAAACCCAACCACAGGATGTGCCGAGTTCACAAGATGAAACACAGAATAATCTGCAGACGCACTCAAACGACGAGCTATTTCTCTTGGCTAGCACTGAGAAAACACAACAAAAATAACTAGTCCCAGAACAAAAAAGCTGATCCAGTAACTGTTCTCAGATGCTTGTGTGTTTACAATCATTAACTTTTCCCAAAGTTATTCCAAGGCTTGAACATGAATTACTGGTCTAAAGCCACTGGGTGTAAATAATAACGTCTTACTCAACAATAATTTTTATCAGACACAGCGTCCTAAAGACCCTGGTCCCAGTAGCTGCCCAACTTCCTGACGGGGTTACGTTTTATGCTTAATAAATAATCCTTTATGAACTGATAGAAAAAATACTACAGCAGCCAATGTACACAATAAACAGTTACAGCAGGTGAATTCAGAGTAACGATCTGGCAATACATATTTACGCGGACAGGGCTTGACAACTTTGTTGAACCACAGAGACTCCAGCATGGTTTCCTTCATAGCCATAAAGTCTGTAGCGAGTTCCATAAATCAATAAAAATGTTTGACATTGATTGCACTCTCTTGTACGTTTTCTTTTATGTTATAGAATTTATGTGCTTTTTTTCTGAAGGTTTACAAAAAAAGAAGACATTTTCAAGTAGGTTCTTCACTACCTCGTTTTGCTTGACTCTCCCCCTACTTATTCTAACTTGGATCATTAAACCCATCTATTAAGAGACGCATCCGATCTGCCCCCTTCATAATCACAATCTGCATTCTGGGGAGATTGGGGGTGGTCTAAAAACATTAAAGTTTACAGAAATGGGTACACAATATTAGCTCTACGAAGAAATTAAATCCACTTCAAATTTTATCAAATCATAAATAGGGCTGCAACCTCTAAAGTCCAAGAGGGATAACTCATATACAGTATATGCAGGGTTTTTACATTAAATGAAACGTTGCACTTGCTCTGCTATTGAATACACAGGCCGCAGGTGTGTTCGGTGCACATGCGTTGGGTACAATTAACGTCACTTTCCATAATCTGATGATGGTCCATGGCTGCACGTGGTGAACAAGGATTTAAGCAGTTACTAAGCACTGGCACCAAAAACATTTCTTTAGGAGGAAGAGCTACATGTATATTAAGGTGTAAGTGAGAGTAATATCGCAATATTTGTAGTATCCTTAGATCGTGCGTCTCGACCTTAATTAAATGTGCCTAGTTGATTTGAAGCCAAGTAATAAATCAAATTATATATATATATATATATATATATATATTGATGTTGATTGGGTAGGTTTAGCAAATTAGTACGTAGGTGCAGTCGAATGACGTCTTCAGAAAGTAAGCTGCATTTATGTGTGTTGGATATTAGGTTGGATTCGTTATTTTGGATGATATAGCCATATAATATTTATTCAAGTCAAGTCAAAGCAGATTTGCAGCATCAGAATCATGGGTCATACAGGCACCTCAAAGGAGAACTCCACGATTTACTCTGATTGGAACAACATCAAAAGAAACCGTCTGGAAGGAGTTCCCACAGGCCAGCTTATTGAAGAAACTCGTGAGTGAGGGTCCTGTGTTTAAGTCCCATTGTTATTAAGACCTGTTTGCCTGTTTTGTTTTCCTTTTGTATGTCTTGTTTTTTTGTAATTGTGGCACTGTGTAACATTTGTCTTTTTGTTATTAAAATACTCAAAATCCAAATCTGTCTTTGGGCTCTAGTATTGATATCCACAAACCCTAAGAGAGGATAACTCGTTACCAAATTGTTATTACCTAATTTCTAGAGGAATATATATATATGTGTGTGTGTGTGTGTGTGTGTGTGTGTGTGTGTGTGTGTGTGTGTGTGTGTGTGTGTGTGTGTGTGTGTGTGTGTGTGTGTGTGTGTGTGTGTGTGTGTGTGTATGGTTTGCCCAGTAGAGCGATATTTCAATTCGGGTTTCCACACCATCACGGCTTGGTAAGTAGTCCTGTGCATTATCTTGCTGGAAGTAGCCATCAGAAGAATAGTACACTATAGTCATAAAGGGATGGTCATGGTCAGCAACAATACTCAGGAAGGCTGTCATGTTTAAACAATGCTCAATTAGTACCAAGGGGCCCAAAGTGTGCCAAATGTCCCCCACACCATTACACAACCGTTTATACAAGGCAGGATGAATCCATGTTTTCATGTTGTTTTTGCCAAGGTCTGACCCTGCTATCTAAATGTCGCAGCTGGAATTGAGACTCATCAGACCAGGCAACAGTCTCTGTAAACCCTAGAGATGGTTGTACGTGAAAATCCTGGTAGATCAGCTGTTTCTGAAATACTCAGATCAGCTTGTGTGGCACCAACAACCATGCCACGTTCAAAGTCACTTGAATCCCCTTTCTCCCCCATTCTGATGAACTTCAGCAAGTTGTCTTGACCACGTCTACATGCCTAAATGCATTGAGTTGCTGCCATGTGATTGCCTGACTAGCCATTTGTATTAACAAGCAATTGAACAGGTGTACCTAATAAGATGGTCAGCTAGTGTGCGTATCTCTCTCTCTCATATTAACACACACACATATATAATATATATCCAAATTATCTTGAAGCAATTAATATGGGCGATTTACAAGTTTAATTCAATTCAACAAATATTTTCCCATAAACAGTCATTGAATTCATGATTAGCATATTTGAGAAGCACTGATCCGTATTATTGGCTTAATTTGATCCAGCGTGACTTAATTTGCGTGTAAGAGTCTCTTAAATTAATTGGTACCAGCCTGAACCAATGAACAATTAGCAACTTCATTTAATTGAGACAGCCTTTGCAAGTGTGAGGAATGGAACGGGGATATAACTCCAGGACTCAAAATGGATTCAATCTGCTAGTTTGGCCAAATATCATCACATATACAAGGTTAATAAAATGCTCTTGCTTTTCTTCTCCAAAGCAATTCCACAGACAAAGCAAAAATATAGACAATATATGCAGCTTTAATAAATTGGTTTAGTTTGTGGCTAATTTTGGTTAATAGGCAAAGTAAGCATGGTTCTGCAGGAACCTATCAAAAATTAAATGATTGCTTAAATCAGGGCTTGACAAATTTGTTGTGAATCTAGGCGCCAGGTAAAAAAGTTAGGAGCCAGGATTTTTTTAAACTAACAGTTGGTCAGGAGTGATCTGATCATCATCAGCCCACTTACTAAACTCACAGCATTTGACCTGGAAGCACCCTGGACTTTCAGTTCAGTGCTGTTTTTTTTTTTTTTTTTTTAACCCTTTCAATGCTGATGTTCCATTGGAGCACAGCATTGACTGATATTTAGTCCCCACAAGCTTGTGGGGGCAAATGTTAACCCCTGCAATGCCACGAATGTGTCATACACAATTGTGGCATTGAAGGGGTTAACGCTGCACTGTCGCTCTCATGGAGCGATCAGGCAGCAGGGGGGTGTTGGGGCTGGTTTCCACACTCATGGGGAGACCAAATAACCCTCTCCCCCTGTCCCTGAAGCTGCCTCTGGCAGCTGGGACTCAATTGCTGGTCTATAGACCAGCCATTGCAGGAGGGAGTCTCTGATGACTGCTGTAGGCTTCCATGCCTACAGGAGTCATCAAAGGGCTTGTGGGGGCTCATTTTTGCTGTTGCTGGTCTGCCTGGGCTTCCAGGCAGACCACCAGCAGCAGAGCCCCTTACAAAACGGGAATTAACCCCTAAATGCCGCGATCGCGGCATTGAAGGGGTTAACGCTGCACTGTCGCTCTCATGGAGCGATCAGGCAGCAGGGGGGTGTTGGGTCAGGTCCCCACACTTGTGTGGGGACCCAATCAACACTCAACCCCCTTTCCTGAAGCTGCTTGTGGCAGCTGAAACCGCTATTGCAGGTTTTCCTGCAATCGCGTTTTCAGCCTACAGGATCACTCCGTGGGAGTGATCTCAGACTCGAGGGCGGGCACGAAGTGGCTGTGCTGTCTGCCCAGACTCCTGGGCAGACAGCAGCAGCAGCGCCACCGTGTGGTGACTCAGCCTCTAACATCCACAATTTTTTCTGGATGTAAGAGGCTGACAAAACCTAGGCGCCAGGACAAAATTCTCTGTCGCCATGGCGACCTGGCGCCTGGGATTTGTCGAGCCCTGGCTTAAATATCTTATTTATCATAGACAACCTTTTGCTGCAATGGCAATGTAATTTATTAATTCTTCATAGACATAAGTAAATTTGTTTCTTTGTGTGTGCTGTAGAATACACTCTGGATAGATCACCAATATATTAGCGAAGTTTAGCACATTCATTTCTGCCCAAACTCTTAAATACCATAATATTGATCTAATACGAGGCTGGGAGGTATGTCTGGTACTGGAGTATCAGGCCCAGCTGCGGTCCCCTGCTTGCCTTTACCCCCTGGCTCCTAGGTCTAAACCCAATTTGTCGGCCCTTGATCTAATATTTTTATGTTAGTTGGATATATGAGCTATAATAAAAGCTTGACTTAATAGACAAATCCTCATTTAAAGATGATACAACTTTATTTCAGGTGACCACAACTGTGAAACTGTCACATCCCATGACATAAAATTCACATCTCCAATTATAAAAGTTTATACAGCCGACACCACAAGCAGATTTCTTTAATATAAAGCTGCAGCTAGATCACGTTCTAAAAAGTGAAACGAACTATCAAATCAGAAACAAACTTCCTCTCGGATTCTTCTCAACTAATCTTCCCTTTTGCACAAGGGAGCCACACAAATGGGGAGCAGATGTTCGTGGAAAATACCACCCATTCCCACTTTAAGAACATAAATATTTTAATGTTCCTGAAGTCTCAGGCCTTTGTACAAAGCCAATAAAAAAATAATAAACTTCCCAAGCCTAAAAAACACTTAGTTGTGTTAAACTGTTAACATTGCAAAAAACATGAGAATGAGCAGTTTTGAATGGGGCAACAAAACAAAAAATTATATGAATGTATTTGGGGTGGTAGAAAGGAGGATTTACCCCAATTATTGTCCAAATGTTCCCTTTTATATGCATCAGCCCCTGAGCTTGTCAAAGCAGATTAAGAAACCAATGACAGAGGTTCTATGCACCTAAACGTAGCTAAAAATGTGATGAAATTTGGGAACATTTTTCCAGCCACTGAAAACTGTGGGCTTTAAGTAGGGCAAACATTTAGAGTTTCTGTACATTCCCTTGGTGGAACGCATAGGAAAGTTAGAAGAGGCTAGAAGCAGTAGGACAGCGGTTGGCAGAGATGGCAGGGAGAACTTGTGAGAGTTCCCAGCTTTTTGCTTCGTTTTTAGACATTCTTACAAATTAAAAAATTAGAATCAAAATTTTAATGAAGTTTGCAAATTTTGTCTAATTATTAATCAATTACAGTAAGCTGAAAGGATAACTTAAAAATACAACCCACGAGCAAGGAACTTGATTGTCAAATAACAATTCTAATGCTTGAACGAGGACAGAGGTTGGACCTGAGGGGTGTTAGCGGAGGACAGAAAGCTATTCAACCGGCTATATTAGTTTCTAGTAGCTTGGAGGAAAAGAAAGGTATGAGGTGATAAAGGTAGACTTCACTGAGGTGCCAATTTTTTGTTTCCTTTTGGAAAGCCATTAAAAATGCGGTGAGTAAATCAACAGCCAGATGTTACTGATGGGATAAGGGTTGGGCATAATGTAGAGGAAGCTAATTTACTCAGGTACAAACTTGTCTCATTTTATTTACAACTGATAGTCAAAGCTGGCCTCTTCTAATGGCGGAAAGACACTGGCCAGCGCGACTTGGGTGTGTTAATAAAGCCATTCTGGTGTGCGGCGAGGGAACATTTCTGAAGTAGTAGTATGCTTTGTGCCATGTCCTCTGTTGACCAAGCAGAATTAAGTCTTCAAACCAAACAGCAGAGATGAAAACAAATGGTCGGTGGGTGACACACAAAACAGCACTCTCCTAAAGAACAAAAGTGCATGTTCCCAATAGGAATTAAAAGCCGTTAACAGCGTCAGCTGTAAGGCACCTAAAATGCCAAAGAAAAGGAACCGAGGAAGTAAAATCCCGTAGAAAATGGAATTCCTTGGATATTTTTGTTTCATATAAACACATCCACTACATACCTCTCGTTAGTAATGTTAGGGTCCTGTATCAACAAAAGGTACTAATTAAAAAAGCCTAAAATATGTGCTGAAAATGTATTTCGAAAGTCAAAGTAACGTAAATAACATCCATGGAAAAAAAATGTCCATGCCATTACAAACACTCACTGGACAGAACAATCAAAAGGAAACACACAGATCCTGTTTTCTTTAAAAACTGGGAGCTTTAGAGATCTCTCGAACGTCCATTAGCGGTTTCAAACTACAATGCCTTTAGGGGGAAAACAGGAATTTTAAGAACTAATTGTCTAAGCAGGTGTGCAAGACAAAGAAATTAGAAGCCACATATACATATATATATAGATCACAGTCAGGCAGCGGCGTACCCAGGGCAGCATCCCTCAGGACGCAGAGAAGAAGAAGAGATACAATGAAGGCTGTACGGACAAGGCACAGTCCTACATAATACATACAGGCTTGTTAACCTGCCCGATCAACCCACTGCCATTCCTTCCCCAGACCTGCTATCCATGGCCATAACGTGATGCTGCATTAAGGGCTGGATAAACCCATCAGCAACGCAGCCAGCTAACTTTCTGTACTATTTTATGCTGATCTGTAAGAAGACAAGTCTATATAAACAGGATCATTTTGGATACACAAGTGGGAGAAGAGGGAGCATTGTACAACACAATATTTATTTGTTGAGTCCAAGACAATTTAAGTGAACTTACCCTAACAGGAGCATCTCTATTAAATTGTACTGCATGAAAATGTAAATGCCTAAAACCTACATAGCTAGATATTACCTTTTATTTATACATTCCACTGCGCTCTACAATGAGCTATACAGACTACAACAAATATGCAGTGGAAACCTCAAACTAATCAAAACCTTGCAACGAAGCTGAAACTTAGCAAAATAAGTAAAGGCATTCCCAGTTGATGCTGCAGGAGAACAGGTGTGTCCCTATTCTGAATCCTTGGAGGCATACAGAGTGAAAAGCATTCCTGCTCAAAGCTCAGTTTCTGGAATCTTAACAATTACTAAAGAAAACAGCAAGCGTCGGAGGTCGGCTCCCATTTTTACTTGCAAAGCCTAGCTGGGAATGCATCACACCACGTCACAGGTGCAGAGCCAAAGACTAGGGTCCGCCAGCATAAATCATTTTCACCGAAGATCCAAAGATTTCTACACTAAGAATTAAGGGAATCCGTTAAGTCACAAACACACCTAAAACGTGAAGGTAATAAGGTTAATAGGAGAGCTGGGGCGCATCATAGCTCCGCATGAGAGAACGATTTCAAATCTTACAGGAGTAAATTCCTAAAAAAAAAAAATAATACTTGGAGCAGCTATATGAAAGTATTTTCACACAGATGTGGGATAGATTTGGCCACTGCCTGTGTGCACAGAAGGTGAAATCCAGGGCGTGGGGATACAAGTTCAGTCCCTACGCATTTCCTCTAAGGACACTGAATAAAGACAAAAGAATGTACTTTTTTTAATTATAAGCATGTTAAAGGCATATATTATATTATATTATATATATACATATATATACATATATATACACACACACACACACTTGGTTCTCCAACAAGCTGCAGTAAGAAGAACCTATAGCCTCAGATGGTACCTTAATCTACATTACAGTACTTCAAAGGAACATCACAATCAACCCCCCTCCCCCGACTTTTTGTATTGCTAATTTGCTTAAGAGTAAATTTGGAGCAAAGAGGTGAGAGTGCTTTTATCAACCCCCTTAATAATTAAAGGGACACTCCAGCCATCACATGCGCTTTCACGCATATGATAGCCGTGTGGCAAATGCATGGGGGATTCAGACGCCCGCATGCATGTGTGGAAAGTGCCGCCATTGATTTCAGACTAGTTGGACCATGGCTGAAATAGAGGACTTAAACCTCTGCGCACCAATATTGCTCTTGCAAACATAACATAGATACAGCAGCTTATAAACACCCAAAGAATTATGGCCGCAAAAAAAGAAATCAAACTCAAAGCACTTAGTGCAGCCCACATGGTAAAGGTATTTTCATTACGTAGCATGGCTTACATTGCTACGTTAAAGCTTTGAAAGAGTACTCTAAACCCCATCACTCACAAACACAAACCAACAGCCTTAATGCAGAGGCCAGTATCTCCTGTTGATCCCATTCCGCATCTGGTTCACAGAAAGGGTTAAACCTTTAGGCAGCCACCACATGCTATGCTGAAAATGCAAGCATTCCGCACTAAATGCCAGGACCCCCTTAAACGTGATCAGATGTAATGTGGCTTCTGATAAGAACAAGTGTATGTTTCTCCGGGGTCAGGAATCTAGAATATTTAGGAAAACCTAAGATTTCTTACAAGCCATCTTACAACACAGTTTGTACAAGCCACGAACGGCATTTAAGTATGGATATCATCCCTTTCAGGGAGTGTCACATTTGCCATGACACTTACTACGTCTGAAGACAGGACCTCTGACATTTCGGAGGCTTATTTATTCATATGGCACCAATATACACAGCACTTATGGTACATAAACAAAACTGGCAGACTAAGACAAACCGATACATTAGGTGAAGAGGACCCTGCTTCAAAGTTACCATCTAAAAGGATGCGACATTACATTGTATAAACACTGACATACCAAGAGGTGTCACAAAACCGTATGGGACTAAAAGAGGGAAGACATTTATAAAGAGCCACTCAGGTGCAAAGTTTGAAAAGTTGTCATATCACCATAGCAACCAATGGAATGGCGCAAACAGTCTACTAGTGATATTGGTTCTCTTTAAACCTTGCACCGGAATGGTAGTTTATAGATCACAATCTTCTTTGACGCCAGTGTAGAAATGTCAATATTTGTTTCGTCACTACACACCTAGCCCAAAGTCAGCACATAACTGGTATCTATTAACTTCCAAGCAGCCTCAGATGGGGTTTTCTCTTTGAGTTTATTATGTACTGTGTGTGAAATAAGGGGGTGTCCAGAGGCCATCAGATAGACACAAAACAAATGTGCAAGTCATTAAAACCAAGGAAACAAATTTACACCACAGTCACGTGTTAACCCATCAACAATTATATCTAAGAATCCGTATGAGCAGCAAAGAAATCAATGATGTATTTACTGCCATGGGAACAGGCTTAAAAGCAGTTCTTATATATCATTAGATAAGACATTTTCGGACTGCGTGTCCCGACAGAACCACAGGCTAGTACGAGAGCATCGTGCAACTTGTTTGATAAGTGCTAGAAGGATGATGCACATCTACTGCTGCCATTATCTCCAGGCACACCTCAGATGGGATGATGAGAGCTCCACATATCAAGGCGGCAGCAACCTAACCAACTTTCTAACTGAAAGCTAAAGAAGCCGCATGACCCAGTTATCACTGGAAAGCCAGCTTATATAAAATTACATCTTTTACCACCTAATACGACAAAACCGTTGCTTTAAGGCTTGCTGCACTTACTGGCTCTGGTACGGGAGCCTCCGCTTCCAGCTCTCCCTCGGAGACATCCTTGTACTGCTGCGGAGACTCAATGACAAGCTCCCTCTTTACACTTTTCCCCGTGTTCGTGCGACTTTGCATTGTCGGTGGACCTCGCAATCCCAACAGAAGGCACTGGCAAACTCTTCAGGCCGTGTTAACATAAGCTAGCATGTCAAACAGAGGGGGAGTGGGGAGTGCCTCTCCCAGCCAGGAGAGAGATTGAAAGAAGAGACTTCTCTAGCGGAGACTCCGGCTGGTTTTGAGCCGGCCTCTCGGAGGGGGCAGGAAAAGTGTCCTGTCTGGAAAAGGAGGATCTGTTTTCATGTCACAAAGTGCTGTGCAGTGCGTGGTGCAATGTGTCTCAGGCTGGAGGCAGCAGATGTTGTATTAACACGGACATTTAGAGGGATTCTGCAGAGCTACATGCAGCCCATTATGCAATAGACAGCAGCCACAAACAATGCACAATGAAACCATTTTCCCTTTCAGTCTTCGTGTGTACTAACTGGAAAATCCACTATATTAAAACAATGTATATGTAACAGTGTTTGCTATATGCTCAAAAAGAAAGACTGAAAAGCCTCAGAGCCGGTGGAATGGGCAGAAACCTGCGCAGCCTTATAACCGCTTTGCCCAATAGCACCTGTACAAGGAATAACACGCAAGTTTCATTGATCTATGTCTTGGTCACAACACAATGACAAGCAAGTCACTGTATATCTGCGTCTGGAAACCAGCGCTTAAGCTGGGGTGCCCACAACATTTTGGTTGTTCTTTATCATAAGCTAGTTGAGATTCGCAGAAATGGAAATGTCGCAGACACACGGCAGTCCACGGCCATCAGTCATTTAGAAACAGTAGAGACGAGGCTTGTGTGTTGCATAGAATAGGGCACTCCGGCCCAGACAGACAGCAGGTATCGTACGTTTCCTGACACCTGAAGCAGTAGGACAGACCTCTCCAGGGAAGCCCATCTTCTAATCATATGATGACTGAAAGGAATCACAAGCTACCAGGCCAAAGCTGCGGTATTTTCTTTAATACTCTAAGGAATAGCATTTTACATCCTCTTCACTAGCAAGGTAATTAAAGATCAACTGGCACACTCTAGATTACTACTCTCCATCACTTTTGCAATATGTGGGAGCTCCCATCAGCCCTCTGAACTATCAATGCATAGTAAAGTAATTTCTGCGCATGCACACTTGTTAGGCTCTTCTAAGTATACTGCTGACTAGCTCCGTACATCACATCAGACATTTTCCACTGGGGCGTGGGGGGGGGGTTAACTGCATGATATTAAAGCACATATGGTAGATTGTCCCTTTAAAATAATGGCTTTACAGAGGAACAAGCATTAGTGCGAGAGGCACATGTACAGTCTGTTAAAACAATGCAGACAGAGGTGAGGTTAGTTTGCTACAACTACAGACTTGGGTTGGCAAGAATATTCCAGAGTAATCTTTGCTTAGGGATCATGACAAACCAAGGAAAAAACGCAGTGATGTCAGCGACGGTAAGCATTCACAAATGGTTTTCAGCGCTAGTCTATTATTTTACCACCAGCATGACAGTCCCACATGAGGCCAATTAAAGCAGAAGCTTTCAACTAGTTTGACGTATAATTTTACCAGCTATCTGCATACTCAATACTTCAGAATAACGCAGTTTTATAGCTCCTCTACAACTGGCCACCACTGTATCCAAACCAACAAAACGACTGTACCGCAGCTGTACCAGAGAGCTTAATAGAGACTAAACTGGTTTACGCTACAGTCGTTACCTGATCCGATGGGTGAAAGACCCCACCACAAAGGAGGAACATGGCGTGAAATAAAATTAAGTCAAACAAGTTTTTACTGCAATCGCTAGGATGTCTCACCTGTCATTCCACAGGATCTGCTGCTAGACATGGGTCAGTCAGGGTCAAACTGCCTGACATCTGCCACTAGTGACATAGGATAACACTGGAAGAAAGATTGTTTATTCTAGTGAGTAGACACCATTTTGTTAACCTCACTCAGTTTAAGTTATTAAAGTTAAACCACAATGTGATCCAGTTCTTACCATGGTATGTATGTATGTATGTATGTATGTATGTATGTATATATATATATATATATATATATATATATATATATATATATATATATATATATATATTAAAAAACTATATTTCTTTTGGGGGGGGGGATATTTACACAATTTAAAGCCTTGGACACACGGTGGGTCCAGAAAACGATGACTAGAAGGACAGCTGCATCACTTGGGTGGCAAAATGCCAAGTGCCACCAAACTAACATTCAATAACGCACAAGGTGGTGCCCTGCCTACTTACACAAATGACGTATAACTGACCTTATCGCCATATCTTTCACTGCCATCAGCTTAATTCTGTTTATAACAGAGGCAGCATAGATAAAATCTCACATCTTTATCCCCCGCTGTGTGGCAAGGAAAACATAAAGATTAAAGATAGGAACATGTGCCGTGTTCACGGTTTGAGGGTTTTTTTATGCACAGTAGAGTCACATTACAGCGCAAACAAAATGTCTGGCAGCCATAAACTCATTCTTCACATGTGGGTAATCCTAGTATCTGTGGCAATTATTTAATTCACAGAGAATATAAATTTGCTCCAGATCCTACCATAAAAGCCCATTGTTTTATAGCTGTGATGTAAAGTTAAGCTGCAGACTACAGTTTGCCATCTCGCTTACATAAAACCCACCGCAACAATGTAAAATAAAGCATGAAATTGTTAAAAAGGGACAGTACCGATTAAATAAAATTAGGTTTATGTGTATTTATTCATACGTATCCAGTCTTACTAAAATAGTTTTGGGCCCAGCGAGCTCACAGCAACGTTGCCTCCGTAGCAAACAGCAGGTGATACCATGGCTGTGGGGTTGTCTTCTCACACCACGATGGTGACCATTGAATGGCAGACTATAAATCAAGACCTAATCTATCATGAGACCATCGAGATCCCAAAAATGAACCTTTTCTGGCAAATTATTTTCTTAAATTTACAGTAAAGGACATCGGAGCTTATCATGCTGCTTGTATTGCTCCAAAATGAACACACATGTCTAACTTCATTCTAACACCCAAAACAATCTGTACGAGTACTGGTGAGGGAGAATTTCTTCTATTGCTCTCAAAGCAGGTTCCAGTAGCCCGGCATACATGGGAATGCACAAACCATTTATGAAATGTAACGACCTCTACAGTTATCGCAATGTTAACATGAAATCTTTTCCCACTGCTTGTAAGGAAGAGTCAAATCAACAATGGGACTATTGTATAAGCATAACCCATAGGGAGATGGTGTGCAAGCGGCAGCTGTGCAAACCCCAATGTGAAATGCTTCCCCCACCTCTCATACACATACAGTATGGCTGCAACTACAATCATAGATTATCCTCAAAGGGACAGTTTAGTGCCCCACCAATAATGTCTATTTAAGTACTTTAACACACAAAAAAAACTCCTAAAATTGTATTTACAATATTTAATATCAGAGAAAACATTTAGAAAATATACACACAAAAAAGTCATAATATATTAAATAGTAAATGCAGTGAAACATTTAAAATAATCTAAGCTACTAGGCAGCACGCGTACAAAAAGAAAATATAGATTTATGGACAGCGCACAGCATTGCCGGGTCACACACATTCTCTTGTATGAGAAAAAGACGAATGGGGACTGGCACCCGCTGTACATGGATTCCAAAAAACCTTTTCTATGTTATATACATTAAATGAGGAATTCTTCCGGATACAGGAACTAACAGTAGCGTAATACAATGCAGCATGCCGGGAGGGGTGTATAACGCATGCGTGTGTACTAAGATCAGGTGGGATACTACAAACGCATCCACCTGGCGGGGCACATCGGGATTCTCTCTGGTCGTAGTAAACAAAAGCAAAGTGTACGTTCTCAAAACCTTTAAATAAAACGTTAAAAAATCCTACTGCAGGCAAATGTACTGCAGATGTGACACGCGGGAACCACCTTAAACACGCATTCAAAACATCAACGTAGCTTTAATGTTCACAGCATTTACGTGAATGAATGAAACCACCTAAGGAATAGGTCTTTTTACTCACATGATATAACCCCCTTTATAAAGGTGGGTATTGTCTTCGGATCAGAATGGCTACACTAGTATTCGTACGATTCTGGATCCCACCCAAATTTCAAAGTAGAGCTTCCCTGCAATATGTCAGAATTTCCGGTGCTTTCATCGCCAGAAAGCCAAAAAAACATTTTTCCATAACAGAAACCAGCCTTGTTATTAAATGGACTGTTTCAGAAAGGAGAGAAAAAAACAAGCGGGTGTGCACAGGAATTCATATCAATCCGTACGGAGATCGTTCCTGGCTCATGGCCAGCACTGTGTGGTCTCTTCGCTAAAGGGAGAGTTATGTTTCAGCGCCTTGATTCACTATACATTATCAAGCCCCAACCCCAATGAGCTTCGGCTGCAGGGAGAGCTTGGCTGCCCTGTATAATGTATTCGTAAATCAGAGAGATTTCTTGAAAGTCTCCTCAACATTGAATTATGCTAGCCCAGGCCTTCTTGCTAAGAGTTGGCCATTCATAATGAATAGTATAGTGAGAGAATTAAAAGCACATCTCTCCTGCAAACTCTCCCTTTAGTGAATAGACCCTCACGACTGCATGCCGGAGGCATATAGTTAGCTACACCTTTAGCACAACAATGGAGGCAAAAGCCTAAAACAATCGATGGAAACAATCAATCATCCCAACACATACTAACCCTCATACCCTCAAATATATATTGCAATAAGAAAATGGAACAGAGGCGGAATATTTAGCAGGATGTGTATCCTGTACAACACAACTCGTTCTCACAGCAAGTATTAAAAGAAAGAGTAACACAAACCAGCCAACACACCCTGTGTGAACCGGCAGCAGATCACCAGCACTACAGCACATAAGCACGCTGGTGCTTTATTATAAATATCCGTATTATTAATACATACGGTATTCATTTATTTACACACAGGACTTCTTATAATGGATATATTCAAAGGGGTACGACACAACTATAAGCGACAGCCTAAAACAAACCGATACATTACCTAGAGGGCCCAGCTTGCAAGCTTACAATTATCTTTTAACCACTTTATTGCACAGGGAGATTTATCAGAATCCCCTCAATGTATTTGGTCTATTTCCCCATCCCCACATGCACAGGATAGTCACAACCAGCGTTCCAGGGATATAGCCGCACCACCGCGCACGTGCAGAAAGTGCTCCCGCTGAACACAATGAGAACACTTTCCTGCCAGTGACTGGCGGCTTCAACCATCCAAAGATGCATAGTAAAAGATTTAAAAGTACTTCAATAAACATACATCGCTGGTGCGGCATAAACTGTCCCTTCAACTATTACCATAATAACAGCTACACGAGGGGACTACAATTTTTTGTTTTTTTAAGGTATCAGAAATACGATACCGAAACAAACAAGGCATCTCTATTAATTGGATGAATCACTAATCTGTTTGGTTTTTTTTGGAGGGTGTGTACCAAAGTTACACAGTTGGAAAATAAAGGCACAGAGATTCCATAATCAAACCAACGTGTTTTTTTCTGATTTTCATGAACTTCGGAGGATTTAATCACAGCTGCAGATCTGCTGTCTTTACCTTTGAAGATGATCAGAGGAGTTTTAAAGTATTTGCAAATGTCACCCAAAAAAAGGAAGTGCAGCCGAGGGGAAAAAAAATGTGTTCTGAACCTGGTTCCCTATGTAAAGAACAAAATAACCTTCAATAAACCTATTTTTATATGAAGCAGTTAAGAAAATACATTAGAGGCCCAGTGAACAAGTCAGAAGAACATTCATGGGGAGGAAATATACATACACTCTCCTTGCACAGATATGTGAAGGGAAGGGGGTTCTATACTCACAGTAGCTTTACCAGAATATAATAATGATTGTTTGCCCTTCGTCTCACCGTTAACACGTCTAACATTTGACAAAGCCCTGTATAATTTGTAATGAACATTAAGCATTCAGGGGGGGTCACAGATTTCACCTGGAAGACTTCTTAACAGAGACCCTTTAAACATTAACCCTTTAGTATCATCAGGATTCTACACGGTGGCTTAAATATTGTGTTACGCTAAAACTTAAGCTAAAAATGGCATTAAAAAAAAAAAAAAGACACTGCCTAATATTAACAACCTGTTGTGGAGCACAAACCCCAAGGATCACCGATGCAATAATTGGCCCTTTCAGGAGGTTTTCAGACAACTGAATCGAAAGCGAAATTACTACAAATTAGCAATGCGTGTGTCAGCCTGTAACTGCATCCGCACAGCCAAAGAGTCTATTCATTAATGAACGAGTGGATGACTGGTAAAAACACACCATTTTTTCCTCTGCCTGTAGCTTTGACCCTGCTAGGCGAATTGTTGAAGGAATCACACCCTAAAGTCACTTTTACCCTCCCCCCGCCCCTCTGTGCTCTGGGTCATCTTTGGAGATAATTATACTGAACTACTAAGCCTCTTCCCACCTGAGCCGGATGACACGGACCGGTGAGCTCAGTCTACCCCGGCACTATATCACTGTTTACAGAATATACCTTGTGCCAGAATTTACAAGGGTGTCCACTTTTAGGGTATTGGAGTCATTCTAGTGTTAATTTCGTATTATACCACATTCTTAGCAGAGCCTTGCGACATTTTGTTGGGCTACAATGACCAAATAGCCAGCTAGCTCAGCACATCGACACAATGTGTTGGCTATTTGAACAACCAAATACTATCCCCTTAGGGTAGAAGACAGTATGGCAAATTATGTTTTACGCAAATTAAAAGCAAAAAAAAAAAAAGTCTAGAGCTTTAGCCCAAAGGCGAGTGCTGATTGATGTCAATGGCACAAGGACACACGGCACACACCCCATTGCCTAAGGCAGACCAATGATAGGTATTTTGAGAGGGACACGATGCAACAGTGGCTCATGCATCAATATCAGTTCTACCACCAAGTGGTATAAAGCACAGCAATCGCCATAGCAACCAGTAAACCACTCCAGCACTGCTCTTCATACATAACCCCCCATCCTCTAACGCAGAATGCCTTCTGTGTCTACAGGACATAGACCATTACAGGGCAAAAACACAGCATTACAATGCAGCTCAATCTGGCAAATTCATTTTAATTTGGAATCACGCAATGGGCGGTGATTTGATTTGACTTAATACGGCAATTTCTCAGTTTTTAATATTAAGTGGAACGCAAACACTATCCTATCGCCTGCGGCAATTAATTTCCTCACGGAGGATTCTGTTGCAAAGGTGCAAGTCATTTGGGCTTTTAGTATACATGTCAGACACTGCCCTGCACCTTCTAACAGAAACAGCATCAAACAACATTTTATTATTCAGCAACGGTACGATTATATCATAAGCAGCATTATCAGAGCCGGCATCTAAGGAATTTGAATACGGAGGGAAAAAAATACTAATTAACGTACAATAAACCCCAGTATTGTATGTCATGTGACCCTTCTTAATCCAGGGAGATTTCATTCTTTGACAAATGTTAAGTATCATTATTTCCCTGCCAGACGCACATCTGATATAGGATTGAAATTTTTCTCCCCAATTGCCAAAAATTTGATTTTTCTCACTATGGGCGGAGGAATAACTTCCATAGAAAAAAAATGGCTTTTTGCTGAAATGTTCTGGCTGCCACAATTTGTCTAAATCAAGTAACATTTACTTCCTTTTTATAGGTGTAGGTCAGTTTTCAGTATTGGGTCTAAGATCTGATTAACGGGGGGGGGGGGACTAGATGGACTAAATCTTCCATCTAATTCTGTGTTTCTAAAGCCTCCCAGCAATAACCAAAGCTGCCAGCCCAGTTACACACCTCTTATAAAAGGTCTTTAATCCATCCGACACACCTTACTGACGCTACTATAATATAAGGAGCTGCATTATACAGCACATGCCAGATGAAATGATTATAGCCGCTTAACTGCTGATGTGTAAATCTACAGACTTGGAAGAACGGTTCGACATGAAATTATGTAGATTGTTTGAGCCTTACAAATATCCGAATATGTACTCCAGGAACAAGTGCAATATTACAGCAATGGGAGGAGAGAAAACGCAAGAGAAAGAATGGAGTCTTCTTCAGCTCTTCATGATAAAGAAAAGTAAATTATTTTTAATTAAGCGATTTAAATTATCTTCTTGTCCCCGTATGCACTATATCATCTACTAATTTCGATTGTCATACAAAGCCGCTATTCCTCATTTATGATTTCTTGCTTGTATCGTGTAATACGATCCTCCCCCGACCGAGACCCAGGTGTAAAAACCGCACACATACGGTAGTTAAATATCAAGCAGTTATCGAAGTACGAGCCCATAGACCGCACTCTGTTCATATGCGTGCTATAAAAACACACGCATTGAATTTGGGCCTCCCGGTACAAGCCTAATAAGTAAAACAGATATTGCATTCATTCTTCAATTACCATCCTAGAGGCAAAGAAAAGCACTTGGTTATCTGCTGACA
Organism: Spea bombifrons; assembly: GCF_027358695.1. Classification (NCBI taxonomy): domain Eukaryota; kingdom Metazoa; phylum Chordata; class Amphibia; order Anura; family Pelobatidae; genus Spea; species Spea bombifrons. Next base: position 98,218,008 of record NC_071088.1, on the reverse strand, counting down.
GCCATTGCATTAAATTATCGCTTGAGACAGCCAAAAATAACAGGTTAACGTGATTCCCAAGCCCATGCAGCGCCATCAATAAACCCAACTCTATAACCGGCATTAAAGGAAGATGATAGTTACCAGAGATGAATGCAATAATCCAGAGTCTTCTCTCGACAAGCTCTCGGCCGGATATTCCAAAGCGTTATTCTCCCCTTGCTGTTTGCAGATATAAGCACAGTTTCTCTCCAGCACCGTGCAGATGCCTTTGAAAAGGATCACACTCGTAGTGCAACCCATTGCTGGTGATTTACAATGAGCGTTTCTAAAGAGCCCATCTCCATTCACAGAGCACCTTAGCCTGACTCACGGTGACATTCTCCATCTGCATCCTTCCCCGGGAGATGCCTGCACTGCACGCAGCACCGATTTCTTTGCTTCTGTAGAAGCAAGATACCTTGAAACAGAAGCAAGGACCGAGGGAGGAGGGGAAAATGAAACCAGGAAAAATAAAATAAATAAATAGAAACGCACGGCTGTCTCAGACACAAGACAGCCTAATAGTATGGATCATTCCCCAAGCAATTAGAAGGGAAGAAATAGTAACGGCATCAGAATATGCAGGATCAATTCTAGAGACTGCCTAGGGCGATGCCCAAGATGAAAGAGAGCTGTGGATGCTGCTGCCGGCAGACACGAGAGAATCTTAAAACAGCTACCAAATGTGGGTCCTCCCAGAAGCCCCAGCTTTTTACACTTGCAAAAGCTTTTTTTCCCCCTTCCTGACCTGGATTTACCGTTTGATGTTTAATACTTCATTTTAGGAGGGAGAACACACTTTAAAAGAGGGGGTGGGAAGCTAATGGTTAGCATTGCCATGGAAACGCTATACGCCTTGTACATCCATAGGATGCCAGACGTGCTGGCTATAGAAATGATTTTATGAGTGCTTGCTTGTTAAAGGGGATTTGAAAAAATGACAGTGGCATTGACTTCATTATTATGCCCCCTGCCAGGAGAGAAACCTTGGAATTATCCATCTGCATGGACATCATTCTGCATCCTCAGACACGCCAAACAAAACATGGTTGAGTGGTTATATAGTTCATATAAATTCCAACATACATGCATTGAAGGTATGTCCGAACGAAAGCTATACATGTCTGGTGGTACTCCTAAACTGTAAATGCCTTACAACAAATAGCTATCTAAGCCATATAGTCAACTGATTTGGTTGGGACAGTCTCAATAGCAGAAAAATGTCTCCATATCTTGGCATTCCTCCATGTCAACACAAGCACAATGACCATTTTACAAAAAGGTACTGTGCGAGCAAAGTTAAAAAGTCAGTTTTATTTTTATTTTTTTATCTGAATCATTTATCAGCTCTACAGTGACAGAGGGAATCTCAAGAACAGTTAAAACTCATAATTATGCTATAATAGTTATGCTATAATTATTCATTTTCACTATTAAACAAACTAAATCTTAATAAGGTGTCATTGACATTTTCAGAAACTAGTAAAAATAAAATAAAAAAACAGCTCTTAGCAATTTAATAGGAGTCACGAAACAAACTGGGTCCTTCAGCACCTTGGACACTGAAGTGGACAACGCAATAAACCATGACAGCAGACTAGGGTTGCTGCATTCTGCCTAAAGAAGCTGAAATCTTGCAGTAGTCAGCTTTTGAAGGTTCAGCCACCGTCGCCATTAAATAACGGAGAGCTAAGCAGTTCTTAATAGGTTAAGAAAGCTGGGAAATGGACTTTGTAGAGCATTCCTTCCACAAGTGATGTATGGTACCATGCATAAGTATTCACCACAGACAATCCCCAAATTTAACAGACTTCATTAGGATTTTTTTTTTTATCAATGACCTGATAACACGATCCTCATACGGAAGTGGCAGCAGCATCATTTTGCGGGGAAAAGATGGAGGTACTGGGAACCAAGTACAGGAAACTCTGTGTTGGTGGAACCGATACAGAGGTTCACCTTCCAGTTGGCAGTGGCCATAATCACATAAGTAAAAGCAGAACGACACAAACCTTAATATTTTAGACTTACGCAATGCCTGGATCACAACCACACTGAGAACCTCTGCCAACACTTTTCCCGAGTGACAAAGCTCCAGCAATTTTTCCAGGAAAAAGCAGAACTGCAGTATGCATGTTGGCAACTAAATGGCCAAGAAGGCCACTCTTTACTATAATAACCTATTTACACTATTCTTTATAGGAAGCGCAGAGTTATCACAGCTTACATCTCTTGTAACGTTCATAAACTGCAAGCTCATTTCAGGGTCTCAATGAGGATTAGGTAGGACAACTCCACAAAGACTGAGGTTTGTCCAGCCACATTTTCTACTATGGAATTACCACATACTGGCAACGATACAGTGCAACGAGAAGCTCATGACACAATCTGGAGTGGATAAGCATTTTAACATATAACAATCATGACACGGTTTATTTAACCAACTAAAGAAGGCGAGCATTGTGTTTGCAAATCTAGAAGGTTTAGAAAGGATGAAGTAAGCACCAAACAGTTCTCAGTTGCTAGACAATTCATAAGCGATTTTAAGATTATTCACTTTTGTAACTTGATGATCCTGGCGTAATTTTACAGCCACGTAGTAGTTTCTATGGCGCAAATCTCAAAAACAAATAAACCCCCCCCATAAATTGTTATACAATAACTGTGTCAACCAAAAAGTAGAACGCCTGATGGGGTCAACTCAAGTAGCTAATTGGAGGAACTCCTCGTTTTGATCAATGGCTAATCATCCATTCTAGCAACTGCAAAAACTGATAGTTGGGATCTGTGCAAAATGTAAAAAAACAAAAACAAGAGGTCGAAAACAAAAAAAAAATAAGAGGTGTAAAAAAACAACACAAACAAAAACAAGCACTAGGAAGACTCCAAAAAGTGATTATATATATATTTATTACATACATTATCTGTACGCAAATCAGGACTGCTAGACATAATCTAGTCATTGTAAGAGCAAATCAGAGGTGATTTGGGTGTACATTGTTTCTGTTCTCCAGGCCATGTTACATATCCATACATCTGTCTGGGGGCACCATTGTATGATCATACAGAAGCACAGTATTAACCTCATAAACCAATATTAAGAAAACATATTGAGAGCGGGTTTAGATTTTGAGAAGCATTCCAAATACCCACTAAAATGTTTTACTTGCCGTCTACGTCAACTTGTTTCAGACTGCTTTGTCATCCAGCTATAATTAGTGCAACGGAGCCACTGAAATATTAATAACCAGGCTTCGAGCTAAACCGTAGCATGAATACTGCGCTGACATGCATCCTGCACGCTACAGCGAATACATACTTTAGAACATACAAATAGAAGCGATCTCCTACATACACGCCAATAAAAATCTTTTCCGTGAAAACCCACAAAACCCTGCAAAAAGTGTCTGCCAGGGAGTTTTAGCTGCCACTGTCACATGACTGGTGATCAATTTCCAATATCAATACAAATCTAAAATGCAGAATATAAAAATATAAAAGGATTTAGCATGTGATGATTTCCCCTTTATTTTACAAAACTTTGGAAATTCAAATGAAACTACTATTATGACTGAAATACTATTTTTATTTGAAATTGTTGTGGTCAGATTGTAGGGAATATCGACCACTGTAGTTTTATAACAAAGTACATGTTAGATAAATCAGCCACATTCTGAGTTTAAAGAGCATTCATAATTAATCATGTTGAATAAAAAGCAGTTTAAGTAACTACGAACATAACATTGGTCAGTTACTACGGAGCCCATTATGCTAGGAATATGCACAGGCCCATTTTGTGAAATATATTCATATTATTGATACTGGCACCAATAGCAATATGGGCATTTTGGGCATGTACACTCATAACTGCTTTAACCGTAATGAAAATGTTAAGTAACTCATTTATAAAGAGGTTCCAAGCAGAAACGGTACTTTACAAATCTGCAAATGTGTTACTAAGAAGCTTCTACAGCATTCCAAAAAAAACAAACAAAAAAAACCCCTTGGTACCTGTGTGTGCTGCTGATCAATATGTTCTATGTGTAATTTGTTAATAAAAATAACATTAGAGAATGAGTTTAAGGGCGGTTACAAAGGAATTGTGGTCATATTATGTGAAAGACATGCGCCATCTGGTGGGAATTCAAGGCACAACCTCTGTTTTAAGCAGGTCAGGCATATTAGAATAAAGCTGTACATTGCACGTCTTCCACGATGTCAAACTAATTTATGATGCAGGCGGTAAACTTCCTAAACTACAAATTATTATTTAAAATAAAACATTGTGCACCCCAATTAAAATGAAACAAATATATATATATATATATATATATATATATATATATATATCTCACTGAATCATGATATATTATATACACACACACCACACATACACCATGTCTTTATTCTTGTTAAGGCTCAAAATCTATAAACCACTACTGTTTTAGAGAAATTATGATATAACAGTTATGTTGTGCTTTTTTTGTCTAGCACTAAAGCTATACTAGATACTAAATGCCATAGAAAATGTATACATCAGCTACACACCAAACGTACAGCAGATATTTGGAACAATAATCTCTTGAAAACTATCCAATGTGAGCAGATCTCCACGTTCCATTTATCTCTTTGTGTTATACAAAGTCATAGCTTCTGTTGCCACTTTCACACCTTTCAAGGAAAATTCTTGTAGCACAGCTGATTTGACCAACATGAGACATCATTACTGCACGGTGGTGTATATATATAAAAAACTATTATTAGTCCCATTATCTCATTGCATATAACTAGCACAACTGATACACAGGCATTCATATCTACAATAGTAGGTTAAGAGCCCTCGATACGTTTTGCTTGCACGTATAAAAGGTCCGTACGTTAACCTTACAAGTAACAGGATATGAGAAGTCTTCCTGTGTATTACGTGACAAGCATGTGATAAGATCTTTATGAATAGCTCCTCTTTATTGTTCTTGAGAATGTGTTGTGTATGTTCTGTGACACAGCCTGAATATGAATTTTAGTAAAATAAAGGGGTCACCAAAACAAAAAACTTGGTATCAAAAGTCTCTGCTCAACCCTAGAGCAACTCCGACATATCAGCGCACACTCGACGGACTCGAATTTGCTTGTGCTATTGCTCAGGAATTCACACTAGGAAACATTTCATTAGGCTTAAAAAGGAGGACTTTTTCTAAAAATCAGAAGTACCCGATTAAATCATTAAATCCTTTCTTCCTTTAGAAAGCCAGACAATGAGCCAACGCCAGGTGGATCAGGAAGAAAGACTAGCAGATCAATACACACCAAGTGTGTTTCTAATTAAATATATATTTATATATATATATATATATATATATATATATATATATATATATATATATATATATATATATATATATATATATGTTTCTGTGATAGAGACCAGGAAGCTTATGTCAAACAGGCAGAAACATTTAGAACAAGAGGCCATAATCTAAAACTAGAGGTTCACCAGGTTTTATTTTACTGAGAGGGTAGTAGACAAGTGGAACATTCTCCCATCAGGTATGGTATTGGCTATCACAGTGAGGAAATTTAGACATGCATGGGGGCATCAGGGCATCAGGAAAAAACAGGCAGATTAGATGGGCTGAATGGTTATTATCTGGCCTTGAGTTTTCTACAGGATTATTTTGGTATAGAGAACCGCAAAATAAAATTTTTCTTAAATGTTACAGATCCACTTGAATAAGGATGCAATATGAGGAGACTTGCGCAAGTGAAAAGCTCTGCTCTTTAAATAATACGCAAGGCTGACAAAATAATGCACACAATATGCTTGATTTTTGAAAGCACAGATTTGTGGTTGTGCGCCTTTAAATACACTAAACTAATCCTAACTGCAACAAACCTAGTTCCTGCTAGGAAAAAGCTTTTGTTTGCTTTAACAAACTTGCCTCATAGTGGGAAACAAAGGCCGAGCTTGCCACTTCCTGACTATTTCCCATAGCATAATGGATTTCCCCTTAAAAGCGGTTTGCAGCCTCTACAGTTTATTCCGAGAATAAGCCGGTCTCCCCTCTATCAGCTTAAGCAAGCGTCACACGCGTTGCCACAGGTTCAGTAGAATTGGTGCGAGTATGGCTCCACTTACAGAAATTTAAATGCCACTGTAGCCCACTGACACCACAAGAAAGACTCATCAGTCCACAGATCATATCTCTGATTGCAGCTGATCACATACAGAGGTTTACTTACTAAAATGAGAATTGGCAGGAGACTTGGTAAGTTTCTCCAGCGTGAAAGCTCTGAGTTGGCCTTGTAAATAAGTCTGTAACAAGACTTTAAAGAAATCGCACTGATTTAGCTATGCATTAAACAGGGCCTGCCAAGATCTCCCTCTAGCAGAAGCTTGCTGGTGCTGGCTCCTAACGTAAAATGAAGGGAAGGAACTGAAGCAACAACTCTCCCTCCAGCGAATAGACCCCATATTCTGGTCAGTACACAGGGAGATAAGAGAGAAGAATGGGGGTTAAGGGGCTAGAATTTATTCATCTTCAAATAAAAATAGTTTAAAGGAACACTAGAGGCATACAAGATAGTATTTACAGTACTATGCAAACATTTTAAAGTTAAAATGGTTAAAAAAATAGTTTTGTTTTTTTTCATTTAACAAAACGTTAAGTGAGTAAACAAAAGAAAAATGTAGCTCAAATAACACTTGGTTTTCCTGTGTTTTCGTGAGTAGTTCAGTTACGTGGCCTTGTTTGCATGTCTGAGGCATGGCATTTGGGCTGCAAGTCTTCCATGGAAACTTCAGACTAGACTTCTCCAGAAAGTAGATAGCAGAAAACACCCAACACTGAGCTGATGGCACTGCTGGACATATTCTAATTGCAAATGTAAGTAAGCATTATGCATTTCTCCTTGGCCAGCCACTGCATCCATGGTCCTTAACATTCTTCAAAACAGCTTGGGCAGAACATCTAGAAACTTCAAATGCCTGCCTGGGAGAGACCTACCTGATGCAGCATAACTACCTTGCGGCTTGTTGCTGTGCTCAGTCTTGCCATGGTGCATGAGGTGACATTAAACAGTCTTCAGCAACCTCACCTTGTTAAAAGGTTTGGCTGCTCCTCGCCCAGTTTTATTCCTCCTACACAGCTGTTTCTGTTTATGATTGTGTTTTAACCTACATATTAAATTGATGATCATTAGCAACAGTTTGGTATAATTGTTTAATAATACACTTAAACTATATGCCTACAAAATCCCTGACTGTGCAAGTCTAGTCAGAATAATTGTTTTGAAGGCAAAGGGTGATCACACCAAATATCGATTGAGTTTAGATTTTTTTTCTGTTCATTCACCAGTTCAAATAATAAAAATAAACTATCATGTCTGTTTTGGAAAGCGTTCTTACTTTACAGCATTCTTCACACCTGCCTAAAATTTTTGAATAGTACGGCGTATACTTTTCTGTAGCGTACGGGAAGCTCCTGAGCCGAACAGTAGCCATCTAACCAGCTACAGGTAGACGTCTTGTCTTGCGTCACAGATCGATCGTAGCAGCTTCTCTACCAATTACAGAGTCCTTGGTAACTGATGCAGGGAGGAGGTCAGCTGATCTATTGTGCTTCTTCAGAATTTTATCGCAAGTACTTCCAAATATATTTAAGCGTGAAGACAAAGTGAAGTTTATATTAAATACACACACACATATATATATATATATATATATATATATATATATACACACACAATTCCATTTTTCAGATATTCTGTCAAATAGAAAATAGGTCTTAAATGTTAATAATTGAAGAAACTTAACTTACCCAAGAGCTGAAAGACAAAAAAATAAAGAATAGTGGATATTAAAAGGTTATTATCTTAGAAAGCATGAACTGATTTCTAGTTACATAAGTTAAAGTGTTACCACAAATTGAAAAGGTCTCCTAAGTACTTCTCATACATTCTATGAGAGATCCCATAAAATGCGGGTTATGTGCTAAGAGAATGCCATGATTACTCATAAACATGTCCCTACGCTATAAATTACTTTTAAAATGAAGAAGCAGCCCAACAGGAGATGCAAGATTAGATGGTAAGGAAAAGTGAATGCTGAATTATTTAATTTAATTATTGGCTTTAATATACAATGTTATTTTGTTTTTTTTTAACTTGTGAAGGAGGCAAACTTGAGCACGATTACTTACTTCCACAATGTTTTAAGATCTGATTAGCAATCTATTAGAAGAAGAAAAGAAAAGTATCCATCCAACTACACAAGAATTAAAAGTTTTTTTGGGGAAAAAATGCACGTTAAAAATACTTATTCTGTAGTGTAAAATTGTTTATTTAGTTACAGTTTTGCACTTTTTTAAATTTTTTGATACTGAGAAAAACAAATATTGTATTAAGAAGGTAACCAGTCTCACAACTAAGGATTTAAGTTGGACTCCACATACTCATTTCCTTTGTGCGTACGCATAAATCACTGCAAATCTACAGATTCCTCTTTGTTCTGTAAAATGTGTATTGTACATTTAATCTGCCAGATAATGACTGCATGTGAAAATTCTTTATGGCCAGTGTTTAACATTTGCATTAAAACTGGTCTATATCATCAAGATACAAACTTAAAGGCATAGCCTAAAGGAGAACTGACACCATTTGTTTTATTACTTGTAACAAGCTTCCAAAATATTCTGCGGCCTCTGTTTTGTAAAACAGTAATAGTTTGTCTGGCAGATTGGGGTAAGTTTGGCCATTGGGCTGAAAGCTTTATACTATGCACAAACGCCCTGATTCCTTTATCATGGTGCCAGCAGTAAACAATACAATGGCTCATTGTTAGGCACCCAGTCGATGTAGGAAGGTAGTTCATATTATTGCCATAAAGTATCAGTTCAGTGTCATGTGGAAAGCCACCCAGAACAGACAACAATGGCAGCCTCCAGTTGCTCAGCTAATGGAAGTTTATTGAAACAAAATTAGATAAAACCATACTTTTGTCAATGCTAAAAATGTATTTTAATTTGTTCCCCTTTAAGGGAGTCCTATGCCCATCAAAATGAAGGCTTCTGAGCTTTCGTCTCCTCTCCATTTATTTCTTTTAGTTTTTGGTGATTTAAGAAAGTATCTTATATGAAGTTATCTGCCACACTGTTAGTAAAGTCTCATGAATGACTGTATTTTACAGTATTCGGAACTCCTACCGAATACTGTACTAGTATCAGATATTAACCCCTTAATGCATTGTTTTCAATGGGTTTAGGGACTGCCCATTGTCCTTAAGGGATTAAAAACAAGTTTTCAAAAGATATTTTAAAAAGATTCTACAAAAAACACCCAAATTGCTTATCATACTATGTTGTGGGAAACAGTACAATGGCTCAGTCTTAATCACGCAGAGACACCAACTCATGAAAGCCTATGGAGGAAAGGACTTCCAAACCGATTAAAACTGCAGTAAAGTATACGTTTGATGAGGTGGTAAGCGGGAAAAGTAACCTAAGATATCCCCTACAGGTCTCTTTTTCCAATGCCAATTCATAATACTATATACAGCCCAGTATTTAATGGTCATATAATATATATTTCCATGGCAACTGCCTTTAATAATTGTGAAAACTATGCAATTATTTGATATCCATGAGATCAGAGTATACTGTGTATTTTTTTTTTTAAGAAAAGATCAAAGGGTTAAACAATAGACATTTTCACAGCATTCTCTGCCCGTATTTACCAAGTGTGCCAATATTAGTGGAGGGCACTGTAACTCTACCGCAGGAAAAGAGCCCCATACACCAAGTACCCCCCATCACAAATAGTACTATATTCATGCTGCGCAGTGCAGACACATAGAACAATAACACTACAGCAAGTAAGAAGCAACTGGGGCCCCTTGCAAATAGAGGGGCCCCCGGTGCAAATGCCTCTTTGTTAATTCACCCTTATATACCAATGGAGGAAAACTGCTATTGCAGAAGGTACTGGGACTCGTGCACCTGTGGGATGGGCTTAGAATGCTTTAATAAATTTTACACGGTGAGACATAGCCACAATCATATAGTTCTGCATCAGGTGACACAATGGATAAACTATGTCCTGACCGAAACATGTAATAACACACACACACATAGCTGGGGGGAGGCAGACACACTAGGAAATGTACTCACTATATACATCTGGAAGAGTTACAATACAGAAAAGAAGCAGATCAAAAATGGAAAAACTCCGAGGGTCAGCCTCCCCACCCTGGTATTACAGGAGGAATTCAAAACATGATGTAAGCAGCAAGAATTAAAACACTTTCCCTTTTCTCATACATCGATACAACCAACTAAAACCTGTTCCAAAACAAAATATAAACAGTAACTGAAGCCAACACATAACTATACTACAACTACATACACCTCATATACAACAACTGTACAAGATTATGTCGTATCACTTTCTCTGAAGTTTCTCAGTTCACCGTGTTCTCATTGGTATAAGGAAGGGTACGTCTCTGGAAACCAAGCTGAGACTGTTCGGCAGCTAAAGTCTTTGAAGCTGGTAGGATCTTACAAACCCAGTACACATAAATGCATTATGGACATAGTAACAAAGACATTCAACAAATCACTTAACAGCCCTCAATTAATATAGATGACAAACATGTGAATTATCTTATATTGACCTAAGAACGTATGCGTGTCAGGCATGTTTTGTGTCACCTCTTTCATGAAATTGTGGCCATAATGAAACAAAAAACAGCACATGGAAGAGGTCACTGATAACCAATATGGATCCAAGTGAAAAAATTATATTCTGGCGCGAAGGGTTCCTTGCAAGACAAGAAAAACGGGATGCCGTCTACAGACATAATACAATCTCAAGTTGTGACTTATTAGTTACCATAAAATACTGTGACGTTTAAACATTAGAAAAGTGGCAAGCCATCAAACTCACTAAATATAATTATACCTAAAGCACTCTGAATCTATTACCATATTTTCAGTTAGACAGTTATATGCATTGCGTATAAAAACACCTGTAATTAGTCTAAACAGCCTCATATTATCCAGCAAAACAATCAGACAAGTCCTTGGAGGCATTGTAAATATAACCCCTTCACTACCAGAATGCCAGAAGACTGCCTTTCAAAAGAGGCTTAATAAGGTTTCACAAGCCAATAAGCCTGAACATGCTCGAATGAATGAATAATGAGTGATTGGCAAGGTGTGCGTGAAATAGTGTGTTGCAATGGATCTCCTTATCCGAGACGGAACTGTGACTGTATCCGTTACTGTATCCTAGCAACTTCTGCATGCAAGCAAAACCTACTCTCCTTTCTGAACTCTGACATTTCTCTTTCTTACTAATGTAAGATGTCTTATGAAAACGTATGAAAGGCGGTGGGGCGAGTAGAACGGGGAATGAAAGCATGCATGTGACTGATCCTGAACGTAAGGACCAGATAACGTGCAGGCCTTAATAGCATGCAGATACGGTTTCTCAATTAATAAAATCCCATGTTATTTCTGTACCAAAGCATAGCGTTTCTATTGGGAAACATCAGGTGGTTCTGGCCTGATTCGTACAGCGAGTGAATTAAAATGCAGAATGTATGTGAGATGCAGTTTTTTAGATACATGTAAACACCCTGGAACTAATATAGTACCTTAAACTAGATTCTGTCACTCTACGTCTGCACCCACATCATACTTTCACACAAGTGTTGGCATGCAAGCAATCAAGAGGAAGCAAAGAGCCGCTGAGGGGGGAGGAAAATAAACTAAAACAGCTTGTAGCATTCACCTGCAACCTTACTATATTTTCACACTTACCTATATACACTGTTTAATTGGAATGTTATCTTCATCCAAAAAAACTGACTCCTTCTCGCACTGACTTGGTGTAAAACACTAGAATTACTTGGTCTTAATCACCCAGTCTGACTTAAGAAAGCTTAAGGAAAAAAGGACTTCAGTGTACAAGCAGACTTCGTAAGCATTGCCATAAACCGTTAGCTCAGTGTGGTGTTTGAGCATGAAAATCACCCTGGTCGTGATACAGGCTGTAGATAAAGAAACAAAGTACTGAAACAAAATGAAATACCCTGTTTTACTAAATCCTAGACTGCATTACTGGAAAGAGCTCTATTTAAATCTATTTCTTCCTTATGAGGCTCTCTCTTTAAACATTGGGCTAGAACAATATATTGTCACTACTAGAAAAAAAAAATCCAGAACAGTTTCTCAAAAGCTTTGTATGTTTACTGCCAAGTAAATAGATGTGAAGCAAAACCATATCTGTCATGTTTTGGAGCAACAGTCCTGGCCGACTCTAGATATGATAAATTGGAGTTTGCAGTCCAAAGGTTTAAACATACATATGTTTGAATAAAAGATTTAATCATTTTTGGCATTTATGGATTAGCTAACACTTAAGCAAATTCCACAAGAGGTTAATGTTCAGGATGGCTGGCAACTTATGCTAGATGAACAGTCGGCTTCTCCCATACTACTTACATACTACTGTGCCACATTTACATGCTGTAAGGCAATATGTAACAAACAAAAGGCAAGTGGATAAATAATGGGACGAGGACGGGAAAAGGCTACATACAATTCATTTTATTTTGAATCAAGAATGAAGGTGTTGATTACTAAAGATGGGGTTGGCCAGCCTCATAGCCCACAACATTTTGTTGGGAAACAAAACCCTATACATTGGAACTATTGTAGCGCTAATCGTTAATGCGCAGCTTCCAAACATACATTTAGTTGGCTATAACAACGTAACAAAGATGATCAAATTATAAGTGTTGGCTCTGCTTTGATGCTACACAAGTCCTACACTGACCACAACTAACAATAATTCAAATAAAGGAGCCTGTTAAGGCTACCCAATAAGATAACCGAAGACGAATGATCAAATTCACCCCCCTACCCCCCATCTAAACAATGACCTGCAAAAGGAAGTTGAGTCATTTTGTGCCAGGCCCGGGGTAGAGAAACTATTTTTCATACAGGTTGTATTCAAATTGATACAATTCAAACCGGAGTCAGAAATGAGCGGCACGTTTGCAGATCCTTCTTTGTAAATACAACTAATTTTTCTACACCGTTTGAAGTAATCAGTTTTAATCGTGAAATACATTTCCCATTTCAAGATCAAATGGGCCACATTTCATTAAGTCTATTCCACTGCAAAGTTCTAAATCTGGGGCAATTACTAAGGAAGCTGATGACATTCCCCTGCTCATAATCCCACTTATAGCACTTTGTCGCATTTCTGATGAACACGTTTGATCATTTTTAAGCGCGCTGCCCTTACAGTTCTAAGTGATATACACACGCAGACATGTACATGTGCTACATCTCAGCTTAGGTGCGACACGCAGCAATTATGGCAGATCACAACATGCCATCTCCTCCACCCTGTAAGGCCTATGAAACGCATGCAGCCCAGGCTACAGTCTTACAAGAAAGCAGGTTAGATGAATGCAAATACTGGAAATTATTATTATTATTTTTTTTTAAACAAAATGTGGTCTACATGCTATCAACGATATATATGGGGGGGATAATTCTTCCAGACATACAACTTAAAAGTACATAGGGATGATCAGTAAAAGTCACTAAATATTTCAACGTAGAATATTTTGAAAATGCGTTTTATTGCTACTGTTTTTTCATGTTAGACCTTGGAAACGCAATTACCGTTTCAACATCAGAGGAATACAGCGTTACTGTATAAACGGTTTCTCTTCCCATTCTGGGGGAAACGACAACAAGCCCACCACCGCGCATGCCACAGCTAGTCACGCTAACACTGTATGCAGAGGGCTCATCCCGGGTCAGTACAGAAGTTTATCAATGAAAACACCCATAGCAACTTGGCAGCTATATTGTTTTCTCTTGTCACAGAATGCCAGCCATACCTGGGATTCACTGTTTATTTCACCCCGGCTCTGTGTTATTTCAAGCTGGCACACACATTCAATATTTTTACATTCCAAACACTGCACATTTGTTAATCCTGTCTTTAGAAGAAGGAATTTACGATATTTCCTTAACAGCGACTTTAGTCTGCTTGGGCCACCTAAGCAGAAATAGGGATTTCCAAAACAAAAGCAAAATGCAATTTTTCAGATCATTAGGAATGTGGTCGGCAACATACATCTGCTTAATGTGCCTTGCACATACGTTACATTGTCTTTACAGGGCACCAGCAGACTCCATAGCGCTGTTACAAAAGGAAAGTGAAAATCAACAACTTTGACTATATACTATATGTGCAATAACACACATTAACACGTACCAGTACAGATAGAAAAGTGGCCCCTACCCTGGTGATCTTACACTCTGTGCGGAGGTTGAGTGGAATGAGATAGAAGGTGAGGGGCCACTTGGTCAAGGATTGATTTGATTGTAGTGAAACACTTCAGACATACACAGACATACCTGGTGTAAGGATACCTTGGCCTGAGTACAGGTCAAGGGGAAAAATAGCCCAAAGGACAATTGGGATGTAATGACGCATCCTGAGATCTCCATGCCAATGCAAATTAGAAATGGCAGAGAGATCTCCCCACAACACACTGCAGGTCAGGATGTCTAATGACACGTTAGTATATTGTTTTTTTGGGAAGACTATCCTCAAAAGTATGAAAAGCTATGATTAAAATAAAAAAAGGTACTATGCTGATTACTAAAACATATATCCACAACACAAAGCATGCTTTGTTAGGTCATTTTGGGGATGTTTCACAAAATCCTTCCAGCCACAGTAGTGAGGATGATGGAATTTCCAGATAATCAGTCAAATGTCACTCCCGGCGGCAAACGTTGACAGGCGTGAATGCCTCAGACTTTGTACGTCTGTATGGAGGAAGAGCTAGAACAGACAAGGTAGACCAAGGATCTATACAGGCTGTTAGAAAACTATGACTAGCAGAGTAGGCAGATACTCATTGGGGAATATTTAGATTGTCAGAGCCTTTTAGGATATTTGTACAACAATTACATAGAGAAAAACATAAGATGAAGATTTTAGAACCGCTAATAGCAAGCGGATACAATGGGGACTAAAACTCTTAACAAGAAAGTCAGAGGCTACACTGGTTCTCAATACACAGAAGAAATGATGCAATATGGGGCTGAAACCAGTTACAATGCTTGTTGTGTCTCTGCCTCATCTCCCATAAACATGATGTGGTCTATTGCCTATTTTGCCCAAAACAAGCCCAGAAATTATCTCCAGATAATCAAATGCTTTGTAGGGACAATATTCACCAGGGACCCTTACAACTGTTGACACTGACATGCTCAATGAAAGCTTGTGGAGGAACTCACAAGGTTGGTCTCAAGATTACCCCAGTCTAGAACTGCTTTACACTAAACTTATAGGGACAGTTTACATATACATTACATGTATTCACATAGCGGCAGCAGATTCTGTAGCACTGTTACAATCAGTGGAAAAGGGCCACACCCACACAATAACAAACTGGTACTAAAGGAGAAGAGGGCCCTGGTTATGGGAGTTTACAATCTAGTCAACAGTTAAGTGTTCCATGCAGCCTTATCAAAGAAAGCATTTTCTGCACATGCTCGAGGAGGTCTCATTAGATCCTGGAACCTTCATGTTGGTGAAGGTTGGAGAGGGCTGCGGAGAGTATACGGCAAGCAGGAGAAGCGTGGCAGAAAAATGTGTATGATTAAAGTATCTCCAGATCATGTCCTGTGTCGGCGTACTTCAGATTATTAATTTTCTGTATTGTAGATCAGCATCATGATGAAACTGCCAGGACACACCAGCTTTCCCCAAAACCCCTAGCAAAAGAATCATCTAAGAAAACAAGCCAAGATGAAGGATAGTGACTACTAACATCCAGAGTGAAATCGGCAACTGAAGCACTGCTGTCAGGCTTACTCTGACATCTCAATTGCCGTTATATTTCCATTAAATAGTTAAAGGTCTTTAAGGACTTCCAACCCCACCAGTTTCTCTGCAAACTGAATTAATTGGAGTTTAGGCGTACAGGGATGAATAGCCAATTGACTGCATATTTTAAACAACCAGAACTCTACAGAAGGGCAGCACAGTTTGATAATTCTGCTGTCAAGTCACTATTTAATATGAGCAGCACTATTAAAAATACATGGGCCAAAGGTGGCAGGTGGGGGCTCTGTTACAAAACCGATCAGGCTCATCGGTACTTTGCTTACTTAACGGGTGGGTTGGGGAGATCCTACTTCCGCAACGAGAACATTTATACTATTTACAAAAGTTGTCAGAACCTCCAAAGCATGCGTTACCCATGATGAACATGCTTAACAGAGAAACATAGCATTTGACAGCAGATATGACCCATTTGGCCCATCTACTTAACCCATTTATTTTTAGTCAGGCTAGACTCTGATCTTATTCAGTCCTTCATTTTGTTGTAGATTCAGAATAGCATTGCACCTATCCCATGCATGTTTAAATTCCTTTACTATATTAGCCTCTACCACTTCAGGTGGGAGGCTGTTCCATTTATCCATCACCCCTTCAGTAAAGAAACTTGCTTACATTACATCTAAACCACCGACCCTCTAGTTTTAGACTATGACTTCGGGGCCCAGCAGAACGCATCAGATCCTGGCACACAGAAGTGACTGTTGGTGGGGTGGAGGAACCGGCACACAGGCCTGGATCAGACCTAGGTCAGCCTCCAGCCTAATACAGCACTACGCTTTTTAATTTTAAGAGAAAACCCACACCTGACAAAACATATTGCTCTAACAACCAGCCTGTAACAAAGTAAATAGTTAACAATGGTGGCTGAATGTATTCTTCAGACCTTATCTGCCCACATGCATCACAATGACCGATGGTAGACGAGAAGCTCAGCGGGGACATATCATGTTTCTCCTGGCCACCTTAACAAAGAAACTTCCAGCAGCGGCGTCCAGCACGACACCTGCGTGTCTCCGGTTGTGTATGAGAGGATACACTCTAGTGTGACAGTAACGCTTTAAATTAAACATTCCCAAAAGCGTATGGAAAAAATACAGGACAGAGCCAGGATGTAAGCGAAAAGGAAAGGAGCTGGCTAAACAGTCACATATCACATTTTTGGCTTAAAACTAAACTCTGGCTGAAAAGGTATCCGTACTGAAAACATGGATTAAAAGAACACCAGCCACCATACACAGTTTAAAGTATATAAAATGGGTGAGAGACCCCTTTAAACTTTCATGCAGCCCCCATTGCAGATCCCGCACATGCATTGGCCCCTTCTCCGGATATACTCCGTTTAGGAAATGTGTTTCTCCCGGTACTCCCCTCAAGCCAACTCCAGAGCTGGCTCAACAAAAATCGCAGGAGGGTTTAACAATTGTGCACGTGGAGAAAACACTCCCAATTATTTCAATTGGAGCATTTTCCTGCCACGGACTGCATGGAGGAGACAAAATGAATATTAAAGTACATTTGTATGCATTCTTTTTTGGAATATTGTTACATCCAGTTCTGTTTCTTGTACCTGCTTTTAGGAGGATAAACCTTATGCGGTCCTTGGCTTTGTGCTAACTCCATAAATGCATTTTCTTATTCTCTGCCACGTCTGCTGGATAGTCCTTCCATTTATCCACCATCACAGTGATTGACTTGATTATCAATACATGCAAACTACAAACGCTTCACAATTAATTTCAAAATGGAGAAAAGAAACAAGTTTCTGAGACTTAATCATGTCAAACCTATGAGTTATAATAAACATACAAGTAGAAACACAGAATATAATGGCAGATAAGGACCATTTTCCTACTGTAAGCACAAACATTGATCATCCATAGGGGTTTCGTTACATATACTGTAAATTACCACCTACATCACAACTTCCTTTTTTTACCCACAAGTTACGATCTAGGTGTTACCTTTTTATAAAGGGGAGGAACAAGTATGAATCACCACTGATTCACTTCGAACTCAGAAAAAAACAGGACTTGTCCGACCAGATTAATTTGTCATTCTTCTGGTTTTCCATCTCTGCGATTAGTTTAAAATTGGTTCTCAAGGCAACATTGTCTTAGTACACGGAGAGAGAGGTTGTGTATTGTGTCCAGGTATAAACTATCTGCAGTATATTTTACATATGAGCGAAGATTATAGCCAGGAACACACACACACCATAAGCAGTATCACTTTTATCTTCTATTTATATAGCACCAACAATATACACAGCACTTCTTTCAGTATATACATTTAAAGGGGTGACAAAACAGACACATTAGGTGAAGAGCACTCTGCTCCAAAGCTTACAATCTACAGTGAGACAGAGACACAGCACCCCCCCTAGAGCTCCCCTCCGACACTCAAAACACTAAACGTTCGGCACTTGCCAAACTAAACAATGAAAAGCATGGTCATAAACACAACCAATTTACTGTTTAGATGAGTGTACCACATAAACAGCACTCATTAACTATGCCCCTCTGTATACTCCACACAGTGCCTACTATGCCCCTCTGTATACTCCACACAGTCCCTACTATGCCCCACTGTATACTCCACACAGTCCCTACTATGCCCCACTGTATACTCCACACAGTCCCTACTATGGCCCTCTGTATACTCCACACAGTCCCTACTATGGCCCTCTGTATACTCCACACAGTCCCTACTATGGCCCTCTGTATACTCCACACAGTCCCTACTATGGCCCTCTGTATACTCCACACAGTCCCTACATTTCAGCACTTGCAGGCCAGAATGTGTCAATTAAACTGGCAAAACGCAAGGCAGAATGCAGTTGGCACAGCTAGTGTTCTCAAAAGGAGAATTCAAACTGATGCTTTGACTTGCGCATCTCATCTTCTGGTGTAAAGTTTGTTGTATGTTAATGACCTCACTTCAAGTTTAACAGCATTAAGGGGCAGGTTAACAACAAGCCTCACATACAGTAACCCTAAAGGTTAATAATAATAATAATATTATAAATAGTAAAAGTTAATAATTAAAGCTACCCTGGCAGGCAGCTTTCCAATTTTCAGATCCATCCTGCCACACAGCCTACTACCCCCCTTCAGCATTCCTGCTTTTCCAGGTCAGAAACCCGCAAGCCATGTTTGCCCGTGTGGAAGCCCGAGGTCAGCAGCCATCACACCGGGAAAGGAAAGTGAAAACAACAATGCGTCTCCTAGTTACTGCCATCATGCCGGCGCGTTAACTCACTGTGTGCAGGTAGGCAGTGAGCTACGCGGGGTCACTATCCCGGCCCCACCGCCGGCTCGGTGACAGCGAAGCCCAGCAGACCTGGCGTGGCCATGTGTTTTCCTCTCGCCCCCCACGTGATGCTGACCCCTATCCGTGACTGGCACCCCCAACCTGACGCATCTCGAGTCTTACCAGAAGCACGGATCCTCTCACCACCTCGGACACACTCTGGCGGAGCTCCGCTGCCGTGCCCGGCTTGCTCAGCGCCCTTGTGAACTTGCGTGTCTCGGGATGTATTGCGTGGTGCGAAGACATTGCAGCGGAGCGCTGTGTATCACCGAAAACCATGTAAGTGTGCGTGCCGGCCGGACATAGGGAAGAAGGGGAAGCACTCCCCTCTGCGATATCCCTGTTATCCCAGCTGTACGTCCGACTGCACCTGGCTTGCTGCGGCACTCATGCCGGGGCCGCGGGCCTGTGTGATGGGTGGGTTCGATGTGTCAGGATGAGAGGATTGCCCGCAGCCGGTCTCTCTGCTCGCTGAACGGGATGAGAAAGCGCGCACGCCGACCCACACGGAATTCCCGGGGAACGTTCGGATAAGGCGCGCCCCCGACTGAGTTTGCACCTCGTGCGCGCGTCCAGTCTCAATAGTCTATCCCTAGGGGCGTGGCTCGAGAGCGCGCCTTGCTGTCAAGTGCAGGACGGGCCCCTCTCCTACGTCTGATTGTTTTGATGACGTAAGGAGTCGCCCTCGCGTTAAAGCGGACATATTTGTTGAGGGCAGAATAATAAAGTCGCTGTAATGGCGAGTAAAATCGCTCTTCTTTGGCTTTTGTGATTAAGAGCGATGCCTGGTCTGAGTATATACACGTAACATGCGTTTGCCTTCCCCATGCTCTTTAATAGCTTGCCTGTGGCATGTTCAACCTACCCACACAAGTAGGGCTTATGGCTACTTACAATGGGAGATGCCTTAGAGAGCTATTTTACCCCTAGTAACTGAAGTACCCAATATCAGTCTTCTCCTTGCTAACGAACTTTATCATACAATATATATATATATATTGCGTGTGTCCTGCGATGTCAGCTGGACCTCCTAATCACATCTGGCAAGCATAGGTTCCAGGTAGCTGAAGTCACAAAGTTTCCATGTATAGTCCCTCAATCGCATAAGAAGTCTACTGAAAACCCTATCAAGTGTTCAAACAGTATATACAATCATTTCTAATAATGTTTAAAGCAAATACCGTTGATTCAAACTTCCTATGCCTTTTAGATACATCCAAGCAAAATTGCTTTATTTCTCTACTGCTGTGTGATGTATATTTCATTATAAAACTCACTTTGTCTGCGGTACAACAACTTACAGGGTAGGATTGCAACTGAAACCTTTAATAAATAATATAGTACGACAAAACAGGTACTTATGCTATATGATCTGCCTATGTTAACTTGATATGTCTTATTGTTGTCAATATCAGTTTTAGGTTTATTACATCAGGTGTTCACAGTTCTAAACCTATTCTCAAGTATAACCTAACGTGCTAAGTAAGGATCTACTGCTGCTGTCCTGACTGGCAACATGTAATACAATTATTTAGGAATATTTAGCTCATGGATCATACAATAAATAGAGCAATCACACAAATTACATTGATCTGTGTATTTTTCTTGAAGTCTATTCATTAAAAATCGTAGAAACCTTCTAGTGTTGTGCTTTCACAATTAATAGTGAAGTGAGGGAGTTGAAACCGCATTTCTTCTGCAATTTCTCCGACCAACTCTCCCTTTAGAAAATAAATCCCAGCGTGCAATATGCATAAAATGTGATAACAGAGCAAAGTTTGAGATATTGATTCAACAGAATAGTTAAATTAACATGTGTTAATATGTGTTTTTTTTCAGGTTTCCATGAAATGTTTCTAACTTTTGAAAGCCTGCTTTATTTGTGTGTGCAGTTCTCATCTAAGTACACAAGATTAAAGCAACCAAACGTAACAACACTAATACCCATTAATACCATGCAGTACTATTCGATTAATGGAAGTCCAGGAAAAATGGTCTGCTAAGAACACAGTACCTTTTCAGAGGTGAGGACTTTTTTGGGGGGACAACTGGGTGTGCTGTCCTACTTCTGGCTTGGGGTAACAGCCTCTATACATGCTCCACATATTTATGGAGGGTGCTGCCCTAGGCCAGTTGTCAAACAGCATATTCAGCCATCTCAAGAGCATTTAACTTTGGATGGAGGTCTCTTCTGTTGCTCCTGGCAGGTAAGCAATGCCTTCTGGCACTGATCTCCGCCAGCTGCTCCCTCTAGAGACCGCGCTATGTGTTGCACTAGCATCAGACATTGCGCCCCAGCTCTCCATACCATTTAATTATTGGTAAACCTGAGGAAGGATTTACTACTACTCATATGCCTAGAACACAAAGTGTATGAGTGCAGTAGTAGGCAATAGGGGAGAATTTGACTAAATTCCTACCCACTCCCATCCAACCTGCACCCATTTTCACGGGTCTTTCACATCTCTTCCATTTTGCACTCAGTTACTCAGTTGCCCATGTTAATATTTTTATTTTTAAGAGGGGTGTACTCACTTTTGTTGCCAAGGTTTAGACATTAATGGCTGTGTGTTGAGTTATTTTGAGGGGACGGCAAATGTACACTGTTATACAGGCTGTACACTCACTACTTTACATTGTAGCAGAGTGTCATTTCTTCAGTGTTGTCAGATATAATAAAATATTTACAAAAATGTGAGGGGTGTACTCACTTTTGTGAGATACTGTACATGTGAATCTCAACCCTCAGTAACCTATTCTTTACTTGTGAATGGTTTAATTCACCTTAGTAAAAATAACAGTATCAATAAGGAAGGGTTGTCATGACAGTGTTAATCTAGTTTTTTATTTTTCTTTAAACAAACAATACTCTACCTGATTTGACCCTGGATTTGCAAAATACCTTGGCACCTAATTCTGGAAGAAATATAGATTTGGCTTACACATTATGTACACCTTATGCCGTCGCTTAGTGAGCTAGCCCCCGCAACAGTCAACATAAAACAGTTGTCATTATAATTATTATAAATATTTTTAGAATAATGTAAGACTGGCAATAGCTTGAAAACATTGGGATATTAATCCCGGTATAACATTGTATACTCCATTGCATATTACAGATCTTCTACATTTAAGAGTAAAACAATAAATAGTACAATTTTGTAAACCACATGATTGGAGCACATATCATACAATCTGTTATGAAGCTGCATAAGTATTCAAAAATGAATCCTCCCATTTCTATTTTATAAAATAATATTAATTATTTATACACTGTATGGGAAAGGTGGGGGAGACAAAATGAAGAGCAAGCATTCAGAGAAAAAAGAAGTGAAAGAATAGAAAGGCAATATTGAAAGAAGGGGATGAGAGTGAATGGTTAACAGGGAGACACTAAAGAAGGGGCCATTGAAACCAACACAGGTATTCCTGTAGAGGTCTTTGGAGACCTTATAGCATCTTCTCCATGTGAACCAATATGACATCAAATCCTGGTGATCTGTAGTAAGAGGACAGCGGACCCTTGCCATGGTAGATTTGGGATGTGGCTGGGAGGCGCTGCTTTGTTTTTACGCTAGGACTGCCTATGGTAAATAATGGTTAGTCATAATAGACATCATGTTTATATAATGACAAGAATGTTTCAAAAAACTCCTTATATAAATCAAAATATTTTATTTAGATATAATTTATGTCTCCCACTGTTAATGTTAGTAAATAGACGGTGTATTATTTTGGTAGTTAATATGATCTAGTCCAAAGTAAATGATTATACCAAACAAATACATTGGCATTGAGGTTACTGTCTTCTGTATTCTTGGCCACGTACCAGTTACACCCAATGAATATAAAGGAATTCAAATGCAAATCTAAACATAGCTTTAAAAAAAGGTTGGGCAAGAAGCGTGAAGAAGAAAGTTAGAATTGTTTCTGAAGAAACCACTCCTTCACTTTCCATTTTCCATTTTTGTCTTCCAAAACAATACATTTTGTTTCTGAATATACAGTACGTAGGGTAATGTTTTCCTTTTTCTGAATTCCTTTATAAAGTTAAACTGTAAAATCACTCTGTGTCTAGATTGTAGAGTTAAACAGGGCCCTCCTTGCTTTTTGTTACTGTCCAAAGACCAAATAATTATGAGATGCACTAACTGTTATATCCATGTTGCCCATTGTACAAAGCTGTGGCATATGATGATGTTATATAAATCAATAAATAATAATAAGGAAGACTTTTGTTTATATAAATCCTTGTGTTATTTGTCAGTCATATGAAAACTTTAATTTCCACAGTACGTGGGGTATGAGAAACTAAGATCAAGAAACAGTAACAAGCACATTTGGTAAAAACAGCCCTGCTGCAAATCTATGCCATAGATTATTGCTCCAAAACCCCTGTTATTATTGACAGTTTGACCTGTTGTAATCCAAAGAGCCTTGTAAAAGTATGCGCACTGAATAGATATTACCAACAACATGTGGAATGTTTTATTAGCCACTTTTTATTTGTTCTTGCAAGTAACTATAGCTTCCAGAGCAGTGGCTTAACAACCACAGTTGCAGGGACCGCTTGTCTACCCCTTTAAAGCTGCTCTCCCTCCGCAAATTGTGCGGGCAGGCCCACTTTGGTCACAGGGTCATATGCTGCATTCCTGTCTCACTGTGCCTGTTCAAAATTGTTCACAAAAGGCCAGCACAAGCTTTTTGGGGCACTGACAAGCTGTTTGGATGAAAAGCTGGCACAGAGAAGCTGTTTTGGGTTAAGGTTTCCCCCTGTCGTGGGAGCCTTTCAGGACTCGGGTAAGCAGTTCAGGTAGGAGCCCAGTTGCAGGGGATACCAGAGGCTCAGTTTGTACCCCACAATGCATTATAACTAGACGGATGATACAGACAGGCGAAAAGAAACACACCGCTGAATAGTACGATATGGTCTGTGTTGAAGAAACTGGAAGACAGGCAAGTACAGGCTGTAAGTCTCTCGACAGGGAGCAGGGCACTGGACATACGGCAGGGAGCCCTTCTGGCAGGGACCAAGACATGGAGACCCTTTTGGCAGGGCACGCGACTTGGAGGTCCTTCGGGCAGGGCACGCAACTTGGAGACCCTTCGGGCAGGGCACATGGCAGGAAGCCACTCTATGTAGCTGGGCTCATAAAAGCCAGATATGGTATGCAGGAGAGCGGTCAATATCAAGCCAAGGGTGGTCAGAAGTCGAAGATCAAAAGCAGGATGCCAGGAACAATTCAGGACCAGGTACAGAGCCACAGCAATAGGCTGCTAAACTACAATGCAAAGGCATTGAATGGAAAAGGAAGCAGCTATTTAAGGGGTAGGGTTACACCCAGGTAAGCAGAGCGGCTGGTCAGCTCGTTAGCCTACAGGGTACTGTGTACGGACAGGCAGCCTCTAGAGGCTGCCATGGATATTACACCTTGAAAATAAATACAGATTCCTGGCTGACAGGGTGGAATCCTGACAGCCAAACCTGGGGTTCTTATCTTAATGCCTCTCATTGGACAGGCATCAGACTAAAACTCCTTCTCCAAAATCTATAAGATCCACCTGCCCCACATACCTTGTGTTTTGTACTGTCCTCTACAGGAGGATGACAGTCCTGCTTCTCGAGGGGCCACTGATGTATTGCTGTTTGCAGTTTGGTGGTGTTCCTCCTCTATAGCTGCTGGGTCATATTGCTGCAGGTCCATGTACAGATTTTTCTTATCATTGTCTGCACATACTACACAACGAATGTCCATTGATATTTCTTCCCCCCCTGCGTATCTGCATCGTTGAGGCTGCTCCTTCACCTCCAATCGGGCGAGAGGACGTCACCTAAAGCGCCAACATTTTGCCCTCACTTGTACTGAAGGCAATATGCCGGCACCCGGTGACGTCCTCTCCCGGATCTTCTAATTGAGGGAGGGGACGTCAAAAAAATTTTGCACTAAGGTGAACTGAGGGCAATGTGATGACATCCTCTGCCCCATTGGAGGATCATGGAGAGGATCACACCAGATGACCTTAAAATAATGGTCCAAAAACAAACCAGAAAATTTTTCTGAATCGTTCTTGGCCAATTTGCACGTCTAGTGCTATAGAGACCCTCATCAGCTTTTCCACTCCACCCAAAGAGCTTAGGAGTGAGGATCCAGAAAAAACAAAAAGTCTCTTGCGTTATTTCTTCATGAAAAGCTTATGTGCCATTCCTAATGGACAAGGAAATTATGGAATTTTTTTGATACTCTTCAAAAAGATGTCAGAAAAAAAGAAATCCCTTTCACAGGAAGAACATTGAGTTGACCTGAAGATAAACCCTACTAGCCTTAGTCAAAATGAAGTCTATTCTGTTTGGCAGAGGTGAACCAAGTAGCAAATCCTCCTCCTTTCAGGAGAAACTGAAGCATCTTTGAAGCCAAAAGACCAGAACCACCAGGTGGGATTAACATTGTATAATTTCTGTGACCAATTGGAGAGATCTATGTCCGGCAGCTAGAGCCTGAATACCATAAGAAACTGACATAGCATAGAGCTCTGGCAATTCCCTAGTGCAAGGTTGCTGGTCTCAAGAAACACAGCATCTTGACCAAAAGAAGCTCTAGAATTTGTGGTTCAAGATCTTCTAGGTCATAAAGCCAGTGCCAGAAGGGATGGAATTCCAAGGTACTTTTTATCTGCTATTCATAGCTCCCAAACAGATGCAAATTTCAGACCTGTGCTAGGTCTCCAATGTGTAATCACTTTGTAAAAAACAAGCATTTTTGAATGGAATCCATCTCATCTGTTGTTCAACAAGGACAATCGGATGGCGCTTCTAAAGACACTTATATACACATACCCATTCCAGTGAATGACAGATGATTCCTGCGTTCCAAACAGAAGACAGTCTGCAATACTATCAGTTCAGGACCTAGCTTTTGTCCTTTATCAGCACCACGGGTTTGTACCAAACTAATCGTGATCCTAGCCGCACTAGTTCTGCAGGAAGGATTTTTTTTTATCTTTTATCTAGACAACTGGTTCCTCAAAGCAAATTCCAAGGAAAGATAAAAGGACCATGTCGCAAGAGTCTACTTTCTACTATATCATGCCCAGATAATTATTAAATTCTTGTAAATATGTGTCAATTACTGAAGTGTTCAGATCTTTTTACCTATGCTATAGCATGTGTACCCCTAAGGCAGGGTTCTGCATTATCAGGCATGCTATTAGGACCCTGGGGTGTTTTACATCTACCATCCCAGCAATTCCTTGGGCACATCTGCATATGAGGCCTTGGCACAGCCTTGTATCGCTACAGATCATAGAACATTCTAGAAACTTCTATTCATATATCCCAGGAGGTCTGTTTGGGATTTAGATAGTAGATGATCGCCAGCAACCTCTCAAGAACGCAAAGCCTGCTATCTCCTTAGTTGGTCTCAGTGACTACAGACGCATCCATACATGGCTTGAGCGCGGCTGTATAGGAACTCATCTGGAATCACAAAAAACAAAATCAAATTTCAGGGAAATGTAAGCCGTGTGTTAGCTCTCAATCACTTTGCCAAGATTCTGTGAGGAAAGGTGGTCCAGATTCAACCAGACTATGCAGCTACAGTGGCATATATCAACAGACAGGGAGGCACATGCTCCCATCTATTACTTAGACTTGTGATTTGTGCCGAACATTTGCTGGAAAAAAATTCAGCTATACACATAAGAGGTAAGCACAATGTCCGAGCAGATCGGTTGAGCCATTGCAAACGTTTGCTAATAGACTGGGTCCTACACATGGAGATTTTTCAAAAGCTATATAATTGGGTAGACAGTGTATAGACCAGATGGCTTTAAAGAGAACACCAAGTTAGCCCAGTTTGGATTTCTAAACAAAAAAAGACAACCAAGTTGTGGATGCAATATCAGTAGCAAGGTACTATGAACTAGCCTATGTCTTCTCTCCTGTTCCATGGATTCTGAGAGTCCTCTGGAACATCAGATTGGGTCAAGTTTGAGTTATCTTAATCTCCTGGTTTAGAGAGATTCTGCTACTGTCAAGGGGTCAGTACTGGATACTGCCTCACACAATTCAGTTAAGTGCATGGTTGCCAAATGGGAGATATTAGTCATAATTATACTGCTCAGGTCAAGAAAAATATCCATTTCAAAGATTAATGCTCAGATATGGAAGCAGTTCAGATGATGGAGCAACAGGAATATCCTCACTCCTCTGTTGGTATCTGTATCAGGTATTTGAAATTTCTACAGCTGGGATTTTTTAAGAGCCTCAAACCAGCTACGATAAGGTGCACATTGCTCCGGTTAGTGCATTTGTATCCAAGAATTTAGCTTCAATGCTCTTGTTCTGCACCCCATTCCAGGCAAGGACTTCTGAGTTTGGAACCCCTGGAGTCCATTGGCTTGGATGTCCATTAAAACTATTTTTGGTAGCCATCGCATAGGCCAAAAGAGTAGGCAAACTACAGGTCTTGTCGTCAAGGACCGATATGTGGTTTTTCAGAAGGACAAGGTTGTTCTCACCAACTTGCCTTTTTTTCCAGGCCCAAAGTTGTATCTTTTACCACATGTTTTTAGACAGATGTGGTTCACAGACCTTCAGGAAATCAGAACACCGTTTCATAAATTATCTGAGTACAAAGAAGGGTGAAAAATATATTTTACTAAATAAATTAAGTAAATCATTTTGTTCTTTTCTTTTGTCTGTATCACTGCAACAGTGTGCTTCTTTTCTTATTTATGGTTTACCTGTAATGTATCTTTTTATGATCTATTATTTTCTATAACAGTCACATACATTGTATGTATATAACTACAAGCATACTACACCCAGGTTCTGTGTATAATAACATTATATTTTATAGCTACATTCCAATGTAGAGTCAAAATGTAAAGACAAAACATCATTCTTTTCTTGTTACAATATTTTAAAAGTGCTGCTAAGAATTTAGTCAGTCATATAAAAATCATAGTTAAGTTACAATTAATGGAGAACTGGATGAATGAATCAAAACAACTTGAAATGTTAACGCATAAACTTCTGCAGTCACGCATGGATCACGTATGTAATCATTCTTTAAAATACATAGCGAATACATTGCAGCCCTAGTAAAATCTCTTTGCAGCAAATCCATTTATTGCCGTCTGTAGCTAATACCTCTAATTAGGAATGCAAGGCAGATTAATTTCCATTCTCAACATTAAATTTTGTAATAAAACTGGATTTAATTTTGAGCTGTTCCTGCTTGTTCTGATCCACTGGATTGGCACATTCAGAGCTTATTAAATATATGTGTCAGCAAACATATTTCTCACAGAGGAGTTTACTCACTTAACTGGGAATTAGCTGGTAAGTAGAACATATTAACTCACCAAGTTCCCTCCGTAATATAAAGGGCCTTCTCTAAATTTCCTTAGCAAGAAAGATTGAGTAAGCACTATATAATGCACAGATAAATCAGAAAGATGTCTTGCAGTAGAAGCAGACTGGGGTTAGCCCGAGGGCGGGTGCAAGGATTTTTGCCACCTAAGGTAAAACCCCATTTTGCCACCCCCATGCTGATTTCATCCTTTGTGCTTTCCTTCACTCTCCTACATCTTCCCCCATGTAGTTCAGGTATAGATCAAATAAACACTACATGGGAACACAGCATTGCATATATACATCTACTGAATAAGACATTCAAACCCTATATTTTCAGGTATAGATTAAATAAATAACACATGGAACCTAAGCATTGGTATAGCGCAACTGAATAACACACAAACTCAGCCTTGCAGGTATAGATCAACTCAGCACTGAAGGTATTGATCAAATAAATAATGGGGACAGAATTGGCAGGAGTTCAATTGGCAGGAGTCTGCTGCTGACCAAATGAGAACCACATGGAAACAGATTAAGTGAGTAACACATGCAAACCCTGCTTTATGGGTATAGATCAAATTAGAACCACCAAGATCAACGGATTATCACATGCAAACGCCACAGCTATATATTGTGTGTGTGTGTGTTTATATATATATAATTATTACCACTTAACGAAAATCGGGAGCCTAAATGAGTCCCTTCTGTACATATAGCAATACTGCCCCCCTGGTGGCACTTGGTCATAATTTAAAACTACACAAGGTCCCTATTTATTCAGTTCTCACATTAATTTCAGATTACATATACCTATTATTATTTTTTATTATTTGATATAGCACTGTCATATTCTGCAGCGTTGTACAACGATGCCAAGTCTTTTAATTTTGTCCAGTAGTGATCTTGCTATTTGGTTACTTATTTGGGTTGTATTATTATTAATTATTATAAATGAATAAGTGTGGAAATTGAGTTATATATTTTGGGGTTGGGTGGAGGATTGTGAAGGTAGTATGTAGGGAGATCAGATTTGGGAGGTCTATGCCAGATTTGGGAGGTCTATGCCAGTTTATGGCATAAACAATCAATGCAGATACATAATTAGCTCGAAAAGTAATGGGGTGCTTTGAATTATTGGTTTATTTATTTTTGTTTTCTGTTTCATATAGAGCTGCATTTATCCTGAGTACTTGTTGATCTTTCTGTGTGAGAAGTAAAGCTTGCGCTCAGACCTCGTATTAGATACTATGTTAGATGATGACTTCCTCAACCAAGAAAGCTGAGTGTAAACTTTTAATGAGAGTGTATGTATAATTAATACAAATGACGATCAATAGAGAGGATTCACAGTATATTCTTTTACCTGGCAACCTGCTTGCATTTGTCTGGGGGCAAAAGAGAAATACGACAAGGACGACGATCAGAATGAATGCAAAACCGTTTGAAAAATATAGCCTTTAACCACGTGTGCAATACAACGAGAGCCAGCAATATAACTATGAAACGCACCCTTCCCCAGTGCTTGCAGACCCTGCCTAAATAACGAGTTCTCTCAATTGGGTTTCACAAATTGGATGAATGGAACTGTCCCTCGCGCGTCTCCGTACATATTCGGGACGCCGCGATGCATTCAGGGAGTGGTAGTTCTTTTCAGTGTAAGTCAGTCTCCTTGCAATGGCTGCCTAGTAGGTAATATATATATATATATGATACACCTTTTTCGTACATTGTGAGAACGCAGCACTGGCTTTAAGTGAGGCTTTGTGACGGGGTTTGGTATAAATGTACGGACGTTTATATAGTTTTATGCACGCACGGTTTACGGCATGTCACGAACAAATGGGAGCTCATATTGCCGAGTGCCTTTATGGTGCACAGACCTGTCAGGCTTACTTGTAAGCCCACACAGCTAGCACTATGTACAGGAAATACAAGCTGAGAAAATATGCCTTTTTATTGTTTGTATCCTATACTGCTTATTGCATGTTGTGACATACTGTAATATAATCAGTTTCTCTCACTTTCAGGAGATCAGGAGCATTCAACAAGATATAGTGTTCTCAAATAACAGTGGCAGGTTTTACTTGTCCGTTGTCTTAAAGCGGTGGACCCTGTACTTCTATAATCTCTCCATCTAACTTTGCTTGCATTAATTGTTGCTCTTCACTGTTACATGCTGAGCAAGCAAAATTGTGCAAAGTTTGATATTCCAAATTGGCCAAAATAATATATTACAGTAATGCAAATGCAACTAGAATGTTTGTTATGTGGGTACGAGTGCGCTAGATAATTATTTTTCGTGTCTTGTCGTTACAGATTGCATCTGAAATAGATTTCGATAAAGTGACATTGTAGTCAATGCATTCAGATTGGAGCTGTGCGGATCTGGATGGAGTATGACCTGTGAGTCTGGTGATTCCCGCCTCAAGATAGAGTGACGTCTACATGATATGATCTTGTCCGTGTCCATTGAAGGCAAACGTCATGATTGCTAGTACAGGCTCCAGCGGGCTTTGTGAGTTGCATGCATAACAAGTAAAATGTATTAATGATGTTCAAATTTGCCATTCTTTATACATGTGTCTGAAAAGATGAAATCATAATGGTTAATTATAAATATTCCTTCTTGTGTTTCTATATCAAGTGCACGTGATAAGTCTTAACATCCTGAGACGGGCCAAGGCTAAATATTGGGCGTGAAATTATAAATAAGAATATAAAGGCAATTGATTAGACTTTGAAGAGATCGTGTCCTTTCTAGAGCACATTTAGCATGTTGGAGGTATGTTCTGATAATGCGTGTTTATGGGGGGTATTCAGTAAACTAGGAAAGGGCAGGTGACTTCGGATTTAAGTGTGCAATTTGACAAACGCCAGTGAGCTTCTCCTGTATGAATGTCCTTGCTGACCCTTCGTCATGCATGAATGAATGATGCAGGAAGATATTGTGAAAGCAATCTCACCAATGCAGCTATGGATTCTCAAGAGCCAACTCAGGCTTTCTTGCCAGAGGAGCTCCCCGTAGGTTGGTTCTTTATAGCGTATGGTGGAAAAGGTGAGTTGGTTTAGTGAAAACACCTCAAGGTATAGCGCATCAGAAACTGGGAAGCGATTTGCAAATAACCTTTCCATCTTTGATCCTGCATAGATACATGTACAAAGTATTTAAAGCTTGATGTCTTAATATAGGAATGGAAGCATATAAAAAAAAATGAGATAAAACCAGATGTGACCTATTATACTTTCCTTGGAGAACAGCAACATGTTAGCCAGTAGACTTTTTATGTGTTGTGTAAACACTTTACTATGTTTTCAACCGTAAACATACAGTCTTGTTCCTTTCATTGATTATGTTATAGTCGTCTCTCAGGATCGATGCTTGGATACCCTGATATATAATGCGTAATAAGCTATAATTATAATTTATAAGGGAACTAGGGCTGCAACTAATGATTATTTTCATAATCGATTAGTTGGTCGATTATTTTTACGATTAATCGGATAAAAAAAGAAATGTAAATGTTTTGTTTATTTAAAATAACTGGATGTTAAAAACAAACAGCAGAATAAAAAAAAATACATTTCTTGTTTTTATTTCCCAACCTGCCCCCCAGTTATGCTCACTTGAGCCCAGGCTTTCCACACTGCCTCCCAGATATGCCTTATACCCCCAGATATGCCACTGTGCCCTCTGGATATGCCTTATATCCCCTGTATGACTTAACCCTCCCCTGATATGCCCATCTTCTCCCCAGAAATGCCACTGTGCCCTCTGCATATGCTTTATACCCCAAGAACTCTGCCCCCAGAACTCTGCCCCCCCAGATATGCCTTATATCCCGTATATGCCTTAAACCCCCTGATATGCCACTCTGCCCTCCCGAGATATGCCTTATACCCCAGACATACCCCTCTGCCCCCCAGATATGCTGTATACACCCTATATTCCATAGTGCCCTCTGATATGCCCCTCTGCCCCCCAGATATGCCACTGTGTCTTCTGATATGCCTTATACCACCTGATATGTCCCTCTGCCCCCCCGATATGCCTTATACCCCCCTATATGCCATAGTGCCCTCTGCTATGCCTTATACCCCAGATATGCCACTCTGCCCCAGATATACCTTATATCCCCTATAAGCCTTATGCCCCCCCCAGATATGCCTTATACCACCTATATGCCATAGTTCCCTCTGCTATGCCTTATAGCTTAGTTAGTGTTCATATGCCACTGCGCCCTCTGATATGGCTTATACCCCCTGATATGCCACTCCGCCCTCCGAGATATGCCTTATACCCCTATATTCCGTAGTGCCCTCTGATATGCCCCTCTGCCCCCCAGATATGCCACTGTGTCCTCTGATATGCCTTAATCCACCTGATATGCCCCTCTGCCCCCCAGATATGCCTTATACCCTCTATATGCCATAGTGCCATCTGCTATGCCTTGTACCCCAGATATGCCACTCTGCCCCCAGATATGCCTTATATCCCCTATAAGCCTTATGCCCCCCTGATATGCCAGTGTGCCCCCCCCCGATATGCCTTATACCACCTATATGCCATAGTGCCCTCTGCTATGCCGTATAGCTTAGTTAGTGTTTATTTGAGGTTGGATAATAACTCAACTAATCGATAATGAAATTGGTTGGCAACGAATTTCATTATCAATTATTATCGACTTTATCTATTAGTTGTTGCAGTCGTAGTTGACAACAAATTGGATGAGTATATTAAAGGGACGGTTTAATGTCCTAGAGAGGCATGAGCAAGCGGGACACCAAATATATTTAAAGGGACTACTCCATTTATCATATGCATTAATGTTCCCATGTTAACTGGATAATGTCTAACTCCTGTACTGATATCACATAGAAGTGGTGCTGTTATCATCATGGCTCCATCTATTAGTGATTACATATTCTGAATATTACAACAAGCCTGACAATTCCAGTGGTTTTTTTAATTTATTTTATAGACAGAGAACAATAAATACATAAATAACAATAAAAGCAGAAAATATGCTATTGAGTCTTAGGAGCAGTGTTTACATCACCGTCACGGTAAACACAGCAGTTGCTATTTGACATCACAAGCATTAGAACACTCAGAGTAGGGATCAGAGAGATGCGTGTAAACATCTTCCTTGTAGTGTAGAGGTGACCGTATCGAGAGGAGTGAATTGCAGCCATGTCCATTCGGGCACTGTGCAGTATTTGTCGCGTCACTTTTAATAACACCTGCAATGTGACAGCCCTTTGCTGCGGACACCTTTTCCATCAGGAGTGCGTGCAGCAATGGTTTTACGCGGCTGCAAGAAAAACTTGTCCTCAGTGCCGAACCGTGGTAGGCAGCAGCCAAGATATAGTTCAAAAATTATTTTTTGAACTAGTTGAAGAGGATCCAGAAGAGCTGAGGAATGAAGCGGACAGAGTGTATGCCCGCCTTCTCTCAAAAGAGAGGGAGCTGACCGGATGGTTCAAAGCGGCATGCTCACTATATGAGGAGGTGAACGAGAAAAAAGCTGAGTTACAAGCTTTAGAGAAGAATTTTAGAGACATGACAAACTCATACTCGGGGCTGGAGGAACAACTAAGGCTTCTGTATGAGGAGCAAGCAGAAACCAAAGCCGTCATGGAGAGAACCATCGCTCCTGCGATATTTGAGAGACCAGCTCCCACTGGATATCAGCGGCCGAAGCTCCGTCGCCCTGGTGAATTCCTGCAGAAAACCTTTAGTTTCCCTGCAGTGTCTGTGGAAGCCACCGGTCCTCCTGTATTTGGGATGTCATCTCCAATTGGAATCCAGAGGCCCAAGCTTCGGCCTCCTCATCACATGGGACGAGCTCTTGCTTGATTTCAACGTCCTCAATAAAACAACTCAACCACTTCTAAATGTTAGGTGGTTTGGACCCTTGTAGTTCATAATAAATTAACTTGTTAGGATCTTATCATTTGTTGTGTTCTTAATTTTGTATTTCTCTGGTCCAAAGAAAATCAAAGCTGCTTGTTATAGACAAAGCTATATTCAGCATTTTTCTAAATTATGATATATATGTATAATATTCAGTGAACATATGATGGAGGAACGTCACCTTAGAAAGGAGAAGGGAGATACTCAACTACAGAAAATAAAACCGTGATTGGTGGGAGGGAAAAGTGTAAAATGTCTTAAATTTTTGGGATGACTCCTAGATGCAAACCAAATTTATCAAGCCGTGCATATATCATATACAGACGCACTCATTTATATCACTCAACTTACGCATGTCATGGGTTCTCCTGACTGCCTGTTCAAATGAATAGCATGATTATTCTAGGTCATATAGTTCATTTCACCTATTCTTTCTATGTAAAGGGTTGGGTGAGGAAAGCTACTTTCAAGAGTAATAATTAATATGCCAGTTCTGACAGCTTTGGCCACATAATGTAGACTAATATCTTCAAAATAAATTACAATGATTACAAAACAAGAAGTACAAGTTAGAATTTTAGTAAATCGGTTCAGAGAGGCTGAAATATGGTATGAAAAGGAAAAGCTGCATTTACATGACACTTTAATCACTTAATATATTATTTGTTACACTATTATAAATACTGTTCTCTATTGCAATTTTTGATATAAAATTAAAATCTATTTGATGGCGGCTCTTTATTCATAAAGACAATCTGTTTAAAAAGCTGTGGTTAGTATATTTGATATTTTTTGTTTATCACATTTATAGCGGTATCTTTCTTGAGCTAAGAACTTGTTGGACAAAAAAAGGTGGTGCAACCTAGGACTTTTTAGCAGTTCTTGTTGGATGAATTAGGGAACCACTTCTTGTTACCATAAAAGATGGGCATCAGTGCAGCAAACAATGTCTGCTTCACTTACCTGTGACAAAATAACATGATGCTATGATTTATATATTATTGTTTAGTTTCCCAGGGAGAAAGCATCTAAAGAAATCTAGGAGAACACATTTCCACCATGGAATTTACCATGAAGTAAATTCTATATAAGTTTATTTGGTCACTGTCAGGCTAAATGGGATACATAAAATTTACATTACTTTGCATGTCTATTTCAAAGGGAAAACCTTAATGGTAAACCCAGAATTAATATATTCTATACCTGTATTGGCAGAATTGTTGTGTGCTTGATCTCCCCTGGGTGGTGTTATTTCCCAGTCATTAAGCGGTATTCTATTTAGTCATTTATATTTTCAAGGGCCCCCTTATTCCAGATAGCCTGGTCATCATTGCAGATGGATAATTGCAGTGAGAATTTAAAGTGGATCAGTCACTTTGTGTCCCCCCCTTGGACGGCTGCTAAGGTAGATAAATCACCAGCTGGCTCAGCAAGGGGGGTGTTAACAAGACCCCTGCACACATGCATAGAAATGGTGCCCATTAATTTGACATTGAGGTGTGCCTTTAACTGTCTGATAATACAAATTCACCGTACACTTTTCATTTGCAACACCTCACTGAAGAGTTTACACAACATGAGTTGTGGTGGGGTATAAAAGTGATGAAAAACCTCTCCACTGAAAAAGGGGTCGCAGAGGCTTTATCAGACGCAAATCTGCAACTACCAGAGAACCCAGAGGCTTGCTGTTCCCAGAAACCTTGTGGTGCTCCCACCACTGAAAATTATTCTAGGTTAGGTTAATAACGATTACCTTCTTGCCGCTATATCCACTTTATACATGGACCTCCTTGAAGCAAATGTACACTGCACTAGACAGCCTTTCAACAGAGCTCAGGACAGAGGTGCAGAAGCCAGAACACCACTCATGGACAACTAATTTGTTCCTAATGGGATGAGGTTGGATTAAAACCAACAGATTTAATTTACTTTGATTCCAAAGAATAGAGCAATCTATAGTGCAATCGATTTTGAATGGACGCCAATACATTTACTGCACTTCTGCACATTTTGTTAAAGGGATACTAGTGCTTAAGTAGGCATTAGTTAGGTAGTAGTGATGCTGTTGAAATCAGTGGAAGTAGTATAAGCCATACGCATGTGTATTAGGTGAGCTTTCTGATTGGCTGCCACAACCCCAGAAAACCAACAAACTTTTATGGCATTATCTGGAATGATCCATTTTATCATATTTATGTAGGTACGAGTGTGTGTGTGTGTGTGTGTGTGTGTATATATATATATATATATATATATATATATATATATATATATATATATATATATATATATATATATATATATATATATATATATATATATTATAACGAAAATTGTGTGTGTATATAATTGTGTATGTGTGTTAATTGCAGATCTTCTAGATTATCTTGCTTAACTTTTTTTTACATATTAAGATATCTGTTTTCTTTTTTCAGATAAAGCTCCATTATCCAAAGGTCTCTTGTTCATCCCAAGTGCCCTTTCGATTTTGTTGGCATTCCTTTTTCAACAGCAACAAGCATTATTCATATATAACTGGCAAGCAATAAAAGAGGATTTTCATGTAAGTTTTTTTTTTTTTTTTGGACTTCACATTCATTCATTTATATGATGAAGTATGGTGGTAGACATTGTAATTGTGAAGCATAATCATAATTGTTTTTAGATTATTACTCAAACTTAAAGATCAAATAACTCACAGAAAATATAGACTTTTCTTGTGTGTTATATCTGTGTAAGTAGGATACCTGTGTGTGTGCTTAGCTAGTTTGTTGAAGCAGTGTGTTGGGAAACTTACCTGAAGTTTTCCATGAGCGCCCTAGCTTTCTGGTTCCATCCATGTGCACAGGCAGCTGTTTCTTCTATCTTCCTCTCACAGCTGGACCATGGGCTAAACAGCGTGGTGACATCCTCCGATGATGTCAGAAGCCCTTTGTGTGAAACTATTACTTATAATAAGGCCACAAATTTCAGCTTTGTAATGTAACATTGTACATCATTTGTCATATAATATGTAACACTGAAAGCATTACCTCAGCCACGCTCCATCAACACACAGGGATGGAAATGTCTACTAGTGCACTTGACTATGATGTGTAAGACGTTCTAACTAGAATGCAGACAAAATCTTTTGTATTTTCATGTAAGACATTACTATCGAGCAGAAGAGGAACTTATTCCACCTTGATTGACAAATTAAATAATGATTTCCCTGAAATATTTAACTTAATTTTCCACAAGAATGACAATAGTGGTTCAAGGAATGTTTAGTTCGTAGGTTATATCCCACCACAAACCAGCACTTCAGGGGTTTCCATAACAGTTCTCTGGCTTGGATGGATTCTACATCTGACAAGCAATGCATGTGGCTGAAGTGCTCCCTACACTACAGAGCAAGGCTTCACGGAAGCTAATTACCGTAACACATTTTCATTCTGTCAATGTCATTATAATAACAAATACTGTATATCTTCATGCTTAAAAGCATGTAGTGAATTAGAGATTGTAAATCATTAATTTGTTATTTGTATTATCATTATGAACAAAAGCTTTTTTCCATGATTTAGCCTACTTGTATCTGCCCCTCCCCACACACACACTATTGGTGTCAGATTTTGGAGGTTAAATAATGCTGTCATTTAGTAAATACAGAACCATTTTTTTTAAGTAACGGTGTCTATCCACAACTGGACAGTTTTTTTTTTATTTGTTGTTTTTTTTTTTAGGATAACCCAGTTTAAGCACGGGCAATTTAATCAAAAACTAGAGGAAAGAATTTCATAAATACTGGTCAGCTTATGGCCCTCAAGTCCTAGAGATTGGCACTCATGTATTTAAGTTATGTTCCTGTGGAAATTGCAAAGTCTATGATAAAGTCTCTGTTTTATATTTTAGATATGGAGGCTAATATCTGGGAGAATTATTTGCCTGGATCTGAAAGATACCTTTTGTAGCAGTTTACTTATATATAATTTTAGAACCCTGGAAAGAAGATTTGGTAGTCGAAAATTTACAGTAAGTGAACACAAATTGATGACACCATTTTATAACATAGTTTTATTGGGACACTACTAGATTGAAAATAGTTTTTTTTTTTCTCTTTTTCCTATTGCACGTTATATTTAAGAATTTTGTTTTGTAATACATCCCTGAAATAGAAATGTTTTATGAAAGCCGTGCTTCCCATGTAGCATCCGTTTTAAAATAGCACATTGTAAATGGTATTTCATGAACCTAGGTGGTCGGTAAGTGTAATTATGTACATTTAGAAGGTCCTCTGTTTCATTTCTCTATTTAGAATGGCAAAGCTTTTGTGTTAGATGTAGGGAATTTGTTTATGAGAGCAATTCTACGTAAGCAAATATTAATATTGCTACATTGTACTGTAATGATTTGCTTACCCCTTAGACATCCTTAAAAGATAAACTCATGTAACATTATCTAAACGTATTGTATACTGACATGCCGTGTTTCCTCCTGTACAGTCATTTTTATTGGGAGCCTGGATCCTGTCAACTCTATTTGATTTCCTACTTGTTGAAGCTGTGGAGTTGGTCTGTCATATAACCCTCAGCACCCTGCCTTCAGGATTGTAAGTCACATCATCTAAACTGTTGTTTTATAGGGACCCGGTAAACTATGGTTGTTGGTATTTATATATAAAAAATCAGGAAGAATATTTAATATAAATGTTGCATGTAACTTTGCCTCATGAACTGGTTCATTGCTTGTAGGCATACTCAGAAGGAACGCACCAGTTCCCACGTGAGGTGTTTGCACCTAGTGAAAATAGAAATGTTTCTGTATATTTTCCACTCCAATTGTTGCTGAAATGATCAGCAGGTACAGATATTTAATACTGTTTACAGTTATGCCCTTTAATGACAACACAGAATGCTTGAGGCAAGTTTTATAAAATTTGCCTCTTATTACTTACTTGAAGGCAAGGTTTGCCCTAATATAATACAAGAACATACAGTTTTAAACAATTTGAATTCTCAAAGGTGTCCAGACTTGGTGGTGAAATTTACAAGTTGTATGTTAGGGCCAAGTTTGCATTTAAGAGGATGGGGAAATCAGCCTAGCTCCACCAGGTTGCCCTGAATTTAGACTTTAACAGAAGATCCTTTAAATCCTGTAAGTTGCGAGGTGGGGCCTCCATGAATGCATCCTGGTGCCATGTGTTCTCCAGGCAAGCGACGCACTGTGTGTTCTGTGACAGTAGTCTTAATTTTATGCAATTAAAGTAGCTATGATTCCTTTGGTGAAAGGATTCGTAGTATTCCTGAATTGTGCTCTAGCAACATAATAGGAAAATTGTACCTTTTACACGTGGGTGTTTTTTGTGTGCAATTAAAACATATGTCATTGCCTTGCTATTTTCACTTTGTGTTGTGAACATAATGCTTGTAGGATTGTGGATTATCTCAATTTAAGGCTTCTTCTTAAGGCAAATGTATATACAGTGTATGCACATCAAAATATACATATGTGTCTGTACAGTCACTCTGATGATTTCCATGGAGCACATTTTAATTTTTCAGGACTTTGTTATATGTACATTTAATACTTATTTTCACAATGGCATGACACAAAATAAGGAAATGTCCACTGATATTTTATTGTAAGACAAACAAATGTCCAACATGTCAAAAAGGCAGATGTACTAAACATGCCAACTATATCTGGATTGCACCAGAAAATGAGTGTGATTGTTTAACAGCGGCTTTCTAGCTAGTTTGTTAGACAAACATCTATATGATTTTTTGGGGACTTTTGGTTTTTTAACACAGGTCAGCAAACTATGGGGGACAACATTTTAAGAACCAAACTGCATATCTGCTTTTGGTAGTATCCGGTTTAATTCAAGACAGGAATTGACATGAATTAAATGATCACCTTGGTTCAACCAAAATGCAATCTGATCCGCGGGTGTACTCCATATAAGTGAATAGTTATAACTTTACTTGCTTGTGGACATCTTATGTTTTATAATATACCTGTAAGAATAAATGCAAATTATAATTTTTTTAACTTGTGTAAGAAGTTACATTTGCAGGCCTTGTTGTGCCTTCTAGGATCATGTATCATTGATGTGAAGAAATCACTAATGGAAAGTGTACAAAGCAGCCAACCAGTTAAAAAAGTGCTTTTCAATGTGATGTGACTTTTGTCTTTCGCTTGGTTATATCTGACCTGGGGCACTACACGCTGCAGTTCTTCTCCAGTATAAATATATAGGTTTCTTGGCTACCTACAAAGATTTTTGGGTTTTTGTGTTGTGTACAATTTGTGGCTTGTGAAACGCTCAAGAAAATATAAGAAGTTATGCAGATATTGCACCGATCAATTGTTCATAGGACTATGCATGTTTATTACTGGTATAGACACTAAAGTAGCATTCTGATTTCATTCACAATCACTGTTGTATGTTCTGTACTGAAGATGGCAGCAAGTGTAGATCACCAGCGCCCAACAGCCTTGGCGCCTTAGAAGGGAACGAGTCAGCATTGGTTTTGCTACATATTTCTTAGCCTCTATAAGTCTTCATTTTCCAGAATGGTTCCTAGCACCTTATGTAAGTTAAGTCCATCATTGCCAATAGTACAGAATCGCCATACAGGGGTTTGTGGTTCAGAAAGCTTTTCAAGGGCATGCATCACAAACAGTACATGTTGCTATCTGGTTTTTTTTATGATTGAAATTAATTATTTCTATGTGGACAAATCTACAGGAATCCTTTCACTTTCATAAAGTTGCATTTGCTTTGAGTTGTGAATCCAAAATTCACTGTAAAAAAAAAAAAAAACATTATATCATTTCACTGTTAATATTGCTTAAGGAGTGAATACTGCCACTTCGGACACTTTTCCTCCTTACGCTTCGCAAATAGTTGCGATAGAGTATAACACTTAGAACCCTAGCCTGGAATTGCTTGGACACAATGTAATATAGAATAACATCCAGGCAGGTGCTCAGATACATTAGAAAAGTAGACACATTTCCCCATAATAAGTAGTGTTCTTGTTCATCATGGGTAATGAGTAACAGAAGACAAACGTGGAATGGCACAAAGCACACCAGCACCTGCACCATCAACGTAACAATTATCCGTATTGATTTATTCTTTGCTTTGGGCTTGAGTCGAGATGTCCTTCCACTTAAAAGACTGTAAATGATAATGGTGTAACAGCCTATCATGATCAGCAGTGGGATCAAGAAAAAGAAAATTAGACGAGCAAAGTTCAAGACGTTGTTTTTTTTAAAGTGGACGATGTCCAACATTTTGTAACAAGTGGTAAAATTAAGCTCTTTGTCTTGATCGTCAGATATAAAGAGCAAAGGAGTTGTAGTCACTAATGTCATTATCCAAATTCCAAAGCATGCAGCCATTGCTTTGGAAATGTTCTTCAACTCTTTAATTTGTTTAGGTTGCACGATTGCCATGTATCGGTCAGCACTGATAAAAGCAAGGAGCCACAGGGTAACACTGGGGTAAAAAATAGTGAGTACTCCCAGAATCCGGCAAAATATATCTCCAAAAAGCCAGTACTTTTTTACATAATAAATGATGAAGAAAGGGACAAAGAGT
This sequence comes from Spea bombifrons, assembly GCF_027358695.1. Lineage (NCBI taxonomy): Eukaryota > Metazoa > Chordata > Amphibia > Anura > Pelobatidae > Spea > Spea bombifrons. The sequence goes on along the minus strand of NC_071088.1, from coordinate 98,175,876 downwards.
AAGAACATCAAATCGAGCAGTGCCACATTCATCATATACACTGTGATCGTTGTACGTTTTTTAGTAGTGCAGCTAAAAACCCATAAAGCGGTGATATTGACCAGTAGTCCAATGGGTAGTACAATGCTGTAATAAATAAGCGCAGGTAGGCTGTATTCTTGCAGTTTCCAGTTAAAAGGCAAATGAGGTTCAGTTTGGTTATAAGCTACACCTTCCATGATGTCACCTATGGCAAATGTTCTGTAGTCGATACAACCTTTAGAAACAAAAAGAATATTAATTCAACTAAAAAGTACAGTATTATAACTGCTAACAGCAGAAACGTAATCATCGTTTTGCTATTTACTTCACCCAAAATCCCCGTCAAAGACACCAATCTGGGGGAAAAAACCTGAACATGCATGTTTTGTTTGTAAAGGGTGGGGGCAGAGAAAAGCCCCTGAATGCTTTCCAGTTAATGCAGTCCCCTTTGTAAATACTTTTTTAAAAATGAATTGGCCAACGTGAAGTCGGCTATGCACCTATACATTACACTATCCAAATAGTTATACTGTAAAAGTAATTGAAAAGGTGTACGAAGTATGAATTCCCACTAACCTTTGTAAAATGTGCTTTGGCTTTTTAAGGCATTATCGGTGCTGCATTGCGGATGTAGGAGGTAGCGATGCCAAATGTTGTTTAACACAATGTTAGTCTATTAGTGGTAGAAAGACTAGTGGTAACCTAACATGTCTTCTAGCAAATGTCAAAGTAATGGGGGAACTAGAGTTACTGGCAGGTGAAGAACAGTGTGACCAAATTGGTTGGCTGATTCTCATGACTGGGAAGTAAATGGCCATGCACTTTTTGGGTGTGATAGAGTAAATAGCAAAGGCGAAGGGGTATGTCTTTATGCCAGACCTGATTTAAGGACTAGTATTAAAGAAATAATATATGCTGGTGATAATGTGGAAGCCTTATGGTGAGAGATTTGCACAGATGCCTAAGAGGGGCAGTATATTAATAATACCTACAAACCCCAAATATTAGTATGGATTGAAAATTTCACACCTGCTGCATCCCCTGAAATGTATGCATTGGCCTCTATAACTATTTTAATAAAGATCAGTCACCTGGGATGTTCTGGTTTAGCACCTACAAACAGGCCAGAAATTCTGTGCGTTCCTGTCTGAAATAGTACTTTTTTTAAGGCATTTTTCACTAAGATGGCCTGCCCAACCTAGGATACCCAAAGATTGTGGCCTCTTTATGCCACAAAGGACTTGAGTTGTTCAGCCCTAGTCTACCATATGGATGGACATCCTTCAGTATACCTGTTTAACATACCATACCAAAGAAATGGCAACCGTAACTTCAACTGAGTTAGCTTCTGATTTGGTGATGTGACAGTTGAATTTCAGAAGTAAGAGTGCGTGTTTTACCAAACAGCAACCTGTGGGTTAAGTGGCATTACCTACAGATGAGACATTTTAGATTTTGGTTTCATATTCACTCACATTTCCTCTTTGTAATGAAGCCCTATGCATGTCTCTCTTTTTTTTTTTTTTTCTTTCTTAGAATGGATAGCCATTATCTTTGTGATAATAAAAAGTAACATTGTTAGTGTCCAGAGTGCGTGTGTGTGTGTGTATATATATAGATATAGCTATTATATATATATATGATTAGTGCTGAGAGTATAACTTGCAGATCTTTAAAAATAATAATAATAAAAAAATAAATACTATGTTGCAATTCTTTACCTGTATTCCTGTTAATTGTATGGCGGTTTAAACGTAATTCACATCTCCTAGAATTCAGTGGCCAAAAAGGTAATTTGGTTGGGTCATTATCAACAATGTTTGGGTGCTTTCACAAGCCGTTTATTTCTATGGATGTAAATGAGTGGCTTGAAATATAATGCAATCAAGCAAAATTTTCTATCCTATTTAAGTAGTCTTATGGAATGATTTTGCCTTTCGTTGCCTCATTGTTTTTGTCAATGTACTTGCAATCATTCAGATACGGTCTATGCAGGATTGTAGATGGGACCTTTTACATCACGTTCACTGGGTTTGTTGCTATTGTAGTAGAGCAGTGTACACCAAATTTCCATATAAGTACATAAAATGTGTTTATTAAAGAGAATATTTAGTAGAATGGAAACTTCTTACATTCCATGCAGCGTTTATTGGGGTATAATTAGGCTCTTGGCAGTGTTTAAATAGTATCGCTGTAAATTAACACACCACTTCATAGAAAAGCTGAAATCGGAGAAACTTGCAAATGGCTTTTTCAAATTAACATGTAGGTTTATAAAGGTTTGTGTACATACTTCGTCTAATATACATTCAGCAACTAGAGATTATATGCTGAATTTTTACTAAACAGTAGATAGAGTGTTAAAATAATTGCTGAAAATAATTGTAGTAATTTGTATTGAAACGTGTAAATATTGTTCTTTTTGTGACTTTATTTTAATGTATTGCATTAAAGTAACATGTTGCATGTTTCATCTAGCTTCTGTTTCAGCATTTGTACGTGAGCACACACTTAAAATGTAAACTGCTAACACTGATATGATCAGATACATTGGTGTTGGCTATTCAGGTTAACATTATACATTTTATGGATGTTCTAGAAATGTATTTTCGTTTATCTTCCTTGAGGCATGCCCACCAGATTTTTGTTTATTGGACGTTTAACAAAAGTGATGAAATGTTAGTGAAAAATATCTGGTGAAATGCCTTTGTTCTCATAACACAGTTCTACTCTGTGATGCTCTATACAGTTGGGTTTGCGTGTTAAATGCTTTACTGCCACAGTTTAAAAAGTGATCATATAACCAACAGACCATACCTGCAGATATCATTGATCCCTTTTCAAATTGTATGACAGTATCACTTTTTATACAAGTATTGTATGTTATAGCCATAAACTCCTATTGAACATTACTACACATCTATACACTTGCTGCAAATCAGTAGGTTACACTTACCTTTTAATGCATTTTTCTTTCAGAATGTTCACATCTGTATTACCCTTGAGGCTGCTTAGAATTTAAACTTCCTCCTTCTGTCTTGATTTACTGAGCTTGTTGTAGTTTGCTTGTGCATTCAGGAAGTGGAAAACTAGTATTACTCATTTGTGAAGTCTTGTTTTATTCTGAGATGCAGAACAGAAAGATGATCCCTCCTAGATGAATTTCACTGCGCTGATGATCTGTGTCTCTGTGTTTGTAAGAAGCCAACACAAGCTGTGAGATCTCACACAAATCTTTGGACCAAAGCTTGCGTCCTTCTTATCTTTACAAAACCGTCAGTGTGGTACATGCTGCAGGAGTAGCCAACAGGTAGATTCCCTGGCATTGTAGGATTATACCTCACATGACACCCACCACCAGACAGAGGATAGCGGAGTATTCTGGTCCAAAGTGTTATTCTACATATAAATGGAAATTATCTGGGTCAGACAAATATTTCAAAATATAGGAACCAGCAGGGGAAATTTAAGAGTTGCTGAACTTCCCTTCCCAAACACACAATGGGGGTTTATTTAGTGAAAAGGGAGTTTGCGGGAAGGCTCGAAATTTCAGCTCCTTGCTATCCTGCATAATCCTAGTCCAACCTAGTAAGTTGACCTGGCATTATGCATAAGTACCGGTAATTTTGATTTTTTTTTTTTTTTTGGAACTCAGTGATTTATGCAGGTTACGGTCGCCCCTTCATAAATTGTTACATTTCTGCTTTGCTTATGTTTTCAGAGAGTACTGTCATAAGTACTTATGCATTTTCTTTAAGGATCTGGTGCAGGACCCAATTATAATTTGTTCACAAGTGGAATAAGTGAAAACAAATTGTGTTACAATTTACGTCATGTTGAAGGTAACATAGTAGCACCCTGTACTTTACCTTTGATATGGACTGAGATCCAGTGAGATCCCCTTGAATTCGTATTTTTATTTTTATAGTGCTTCAGCACCTACAGTGGGCACACCTTCAGAGGTCTAGTGGAGTCCATTCCTAGATGGGTCAGGGCTGTTTTGGATGGCGAAAAGGGGACCTATACAATATCTAGTATGTATCTATCTTGCTTTAATCCCAACCCCATGTGTCCATGTTTTGATCACCCTGTGCCAAACTTAAGCCCACTATTATGATTGAGCTATTTTTATGGAAATATCATTTCTTGTCATTAAAAAAAAAAAAACTCTTTAGTAATGTATGTCTGTCAGATTGAGAGCCTCCAGGGCCATCGGTGCATGCATGCATATACAGACAAAGACACTAAGCAAACTTACCTACCTGCCTTCTTCAACACAGGGAAAGCTGCAGGTATAATACCAGGTGGTTTCTGCTACATTGGCTATTTTGGTCTATGGGCTGGGATCCTTGGCCCTAGACACACGCCTAGGGTGCCTAACAGATTATCCAGCACTGTTGTATGTCATACATTGTAGTTTATAGTACTGTTATATTTTTTGCTTGGTTACTTTAAGAGTTTGGAACTATAACAGATCCCATCTTCTCTCTATATTGTGTTGGTTTTTTCCCCCCAAACACAGATTTATAAATGTTGGAAAATGAGAATTAATTCTCATTGTGAGATAGTTTAGCTGTATTGTGGATTACAGAGGGATAAAAGGAAATCTGTTACTGTTTGAGATCACTACCAAATGCTTTTCACTTTGTTCCAAATGATGACTATTTGGACCAGATAAGGCCAATTTAAAGAATTTTATGATTGCGACAAGAACATACAATTGTTTCCAGTTGTACGGTTCTGTGGTCTGAGTGACTAGGTTTGCATGATATAGCATACAAGCATCCATAAACTGTATGTGGGTTTTTCTCTTAACCCATATTTCTTTAAGGAAGGTTTGAATGCTGATTATGCAATCAGGTTTCACCCATCCACCACATGTTTTTGTATTTAGATTTATTCACTTGTTCTGGTCAGAGTAGATCTAGGAAATCTACTGCCTGAGGAAATACATTAGCGCAATTGAGGAACGTTGATGTGATGCAATTATCCACCTGTCTGTCTTTTGATACATTTGAGTTCTAGATGGCTGTATTTGCCTATTCCCAAAAAATGATGGCACAGCAAGCCAGAAGCAGTCAGGGCTGTGTCATGGGCACAGCTATGCACTGGGGCCTCGAAACCCCCCCAAAAAACCTCCATAAAACAAAAACATGATATGAGGCCTGGATTTACCCTTTAATGACAATGGCTGTTTTAACATTTTTGCAGTGCTCGTAATTTTCTTCTCGCTCTCATTTAGCAAACCTACACAAATGATATATTGTGGTTTTTTTCAAGACAGGAAGGGCTTTCTTTAGATATCATTATTTTGATCATATTTAATTTACTATAAATAAAATATTAAAAACATTCCACTTTAGGCATGAATGTGCAGCTCCTGCTATATGTCACTCTCAAACAACACCTTGATATGTGTTCAGCAACGTCTCCTGAGTACAGTGATACCACACATGCATAGTATGCGTGGTTGTTTGGGGGGGGGCACATTTGGGAGGTGCACATTTTTTCAATTCACATTTGGTGATACTGTGCCCATGCCCTATTTGGGACATCTTTTTCCCTGGTAAATTCAATTTACACAATACAACCATATATAGACACCCCAGGGTATTTTAAATGCTGGTATTTTAACTATTTTAATACCAGGATTTTGGGAAGATACAGCGCCAATTTTAGGACTTCAAAATATATATATTTTTTACATTTTTTGGACATATTTTCTTTGAACGGGATGTTTCCCCTTATGGTGCCACATTTTTATTTATTTTTGTTACTATTTTTACATTTTCAATTTGTCTATTTTTTTTTTTTCATTTTTTTCCCCACTGATCACGTAGTGTTTAGTGAGATAAGCTCCAATGACCTGGCTGCAGTACCTGTACTTCAAAGCTCAAAGTTGTCAGGAGGGTCTGAGAGATCCTTTTGAAACTCTGATTTTAAATGGGCACTGCCATCTTGTAAGAGGCAGCATGTCTCTAACAGTTGGTCGGTTGGAACGCTCCTAGGAGCGATCAAACCAGGCCCCTGAATTTTTTTCTGTTGTTGAATGCCTCTATATAGACGCACTTCAGCTATGCTGGCTAAGCTTCAGCCTTTCAATATAGTGAGTATGACAGCTCCTCGGTGCTGGATGCCTCTATAATAAGGCATTGCAGGAACGCTAGCTGAGAGAAGAAGGTAATCGTTTATTGCTTTCTACGGTCGTTTAACCCCATGATGTGCCAGGCCTGTCAATTGTCCTTAAGGGGTTAATCACCAAAAATGTGTGTGTGTACATGTAATGGAGAGCAAAGTCACTAGGATGTTTGCATACCAGGATACATGTTACATAGAAAGGATAGAGATGGCAGAAAGGGTGGGGGTTGACCTTTATGTAAAAAATAGCTTAAAGGCAACTCTTATGCAAAGTAATAAGGCAATTTAGACCTTTGTAACAAAGCGGTTGTTTGCATTGTTGTGTTGTATAGACCCCCTGGACAAGCAGAGGAATTTGGCTACTACTACTACTCGAATAAATGACTAAGATGTTAATGAAAGGTGGGGTTATGATTATGGGAGACTTTAATCTCCCTAATGTAGATTGGAAAAACCTAACAGGTGGGTCAGCCAGGAGTAGCATCATTCTAAATTCATTACAGGGACTATGTCTAAAGCAGTTGGTAGAGGAGCCAAGAAGGAAAGAGGATGTGTTGGATTTAGTATTTACAAATGGAGACTTGATTTTGAATGTCACTGTAGGAGTGTGTTTGGGCCTCAGTGATCATCATTCAGCGTGGTTTAATTTAAGGAGAGAGGATACATTGCACCACACTAAAAACAATGTTTTTGATTTTAGAAATGTGGATTTTCCAAAAATGGAAGAGATGGATCTATTTAAGAGATGTTCTGCTAAAGGCAGGAGAACATTGCATTAAACTTAGGGAGGCAAAGTGCATTATTAGAAAATTGCCTGGTTAACATAAAAAGATGACAAAACCTTTTTAGATATATAAGTTAGAGAAAAAAAAAACATAAACCAGGAATAGGTTAAGGTATATATAAATGAAATACAGCCCTCGTAAAAGGAGGAAGAAAGGAAGGGGGGGAGCTCCAAACCAAATACTCAAGGTGGTCTCCCTTGAGAAAAACCCAGAATTGAAGAATAGAAAACAAAAATTAGAGTAGGCGAGCTGTGAACCAATATAGAAATAAATTTAGAATGTGTATTGGTCCACTCTGTGGTTCAAAAATGTAAAACATTTATACTTATAACAGATAACAGACTTCTTCTTTCCTGATGGAATAGCTCTAGCTCATATATATGAAAAAAAGAGAAACAAATAACACATAGCGCAACCTATAAATGCACAGGAAATGATAGAATGGATGGTTCGATATTAAACTCACACTTTGAAAGAGCACTAAGAAAGTGCTATATATGTATCTCAAACAGAGAGTAAAACGTAATCACGGGTGTATAATATATAAATCTTCATAGAGCGATTTGATATCGACATACAAGTACAATGTGAATATGCTTACAAAACAGCCATAGACAGCAGGCATCAAAGTCCCGAAAGAAGAAGATGTAATACTCGGGCGATCAATCGGTGTCCGTGCTTCTTTCTACGGTACACTGGACACTTCCGGATTCTTGTGTGTGACGTCTCAGGCATACATGATCTCCGGAGGTTCAAAAGGGGAAGGAAAGCACTACGCGTTTTGCCTATCCGTTCAGCTTCATCAGATGCAGGTGGTCCAACACACGTTCTAAAGATGAGGGAGCCTTGTTAGCCATGAGAAATAGGGTGACACAGCTATGTTTACAGAGGAAGAAGTTCTGTAAAAACAGACAAATCAATGGGACCAGCTGGGATACACCCAAAGTTAAGAGCTTTGACTTGTCTTTAACCAGTCGCTAATGATGGGAGTAGTTCCAGAAGACTGAAAGTTGGTATCTGTAGTACCACTGCACAAAAAGGTAGTAGGGAAGACTCGGCCAACTATAAACCAGTAAGCCTCATGGCAGTAGTTGGCAAATTAATGGAAGCCACGCTAAAGGATAGGATTATTAAATATCTAGAAATGAATGGTTTGCATGATCGGAAACCACACAGGTTTATTTTTTTGACTGGGCAACTAAGATAATAGGCCAGCAAGGAGCTGGTGATATAGTCTATCAAGATTTTAGTAAGGCATTCGACACTGTCATACAAAACTTCTAAATAAATTGCGCCTTTGGGTTTGGATGCCAGAATAGTTGAATGGATAAGGCAGTGGTTGAATGAGGAGGTGGCATAAGGTTGTAGTTAATGGTGTATATTCAGAAGAAGGACTTGTCGCTAATGGGGACTAGAATGTAGCACTGGTGGCACTGTACTGTCAGTAACAACGGAAGAGAGGGATCATTCATTCTGGTGACTTAAAGGTATTGATTAAGAGCCACAAGGCTCAAAACGCGTTAGACAATTTTTCTACTCCCTGCTGATTGTGCCCCCATGTTTGGCGCTACCTAATAAAGTCCTTTTGATATGGATTTTGGTGGTGTTGCATAGACTGTTTTCAGTTTGGCGGTCTTGTTCCCTGCAGTGATGGATCGTTTTCTCTGCATCTTTGTTTTGTATCACTTGTGGCTTGTACGCCAGATCCCAAGTCTGCTGATCAGGTAAACCTGCCCCTTGAATTTGGAACGATATATATTGTTTTACATAGCCTGCTACTTTTTGTTGTTTTTTTTCTAGTTCTTTTTTTACTTAAAGGTAAGCAGAAGATACCATAAAGCATCTCAAAAAGCAAGCAGGATGCTGGGTTGCACAGGGAGAGACATTAGTAGCAGGAAGAGGGAGGTGGTTCTACTACTTTACCGATCTCCGATCAGGCCTCATCTAGAGTATTTTGTACCGTTCTGGTACCGTTCTGGAGGGAGTTCAGAGGAGAGCTACAAAAATGGTAAGTTGTTTGCAGGACAAAAATCAACACAAAAGGTTGGAGAAAAGAAGAGAAGGGGGGATGCAATAGAAACATTCAAATACTTAGAGATTAACCAAAGTACAGGAGGCAAGCTTAATTAAAAGAAGCAGTGGTAGAACAAGAGGTTATGGTCTAAAAATGTTTCAATGTCACAGTTCCTACTGTGTTCTCTTAGTTCTCTTAACAGCAAGATAACAGTGGTTATAGTTATATGAGGGAATAATCCATGTGATTTGCATCAAATTTTTTAACTCCTTATTTGCTTCAAGGCCGTAAGTGCTTCTCAGTAAATAAATGTCCAGTCGCACAGCGACAGTGGATAATGTCCAGCCACACAGTCTTTCGTATAACCTCCAGGGTACTTTTATTTTTATAAATGTATCTCTTTTCCTCATATTATGTTAGAAATCACAAATATTGTATCACTAGTAACCCATATGGAAAATATTAAGATAATGGTAATGCAGGATCTCCTGGGTCACAGATTTAAGTGAAGGGCAGGTGTAACCAGTACCCCATGAGATGGCACTTTGTCATCACTTTGTTAATAAAACTGTAGTCTCTATGCTGTCCGTAGCATTAAGGATAGGATGCTTTTTTGAGAGGGTCATTATGTTGAATAGCGGAGAAAGAGTGCCATCTTGTGGAGTATTTTGTTGTGATTCTGCCTCATACACACTGTGTACCTAACTACTAGATAATATCATCTTCTTTTCTAGGTAGTATTAATTTTAAACAAACATTTTTAACACTTTAAATCAGGCTATGACAAAACTAATGGTGTGCACATAGCTATATATAATATATATATTTTGCAGTCATTATAATCTCGTGATCTGGTTAAAATAATCTCTCGGGGGTCAACAGACCTTCTATTAACATACCTCTGTTAAGGGGGTTTGTTTCCGCCATTACTACACTATGAAATACTCTGACACTACGCCCCCAATGAAACTATTTTCTTTTTATATTTTGCAGTCGTTATGTCTTCTAGGCTTATTTGTATGTGCCATTTTGTGTTCTGGGTAAATGCAAATGTTCAATATGTTTTGAATAGTGTGCTTGAATTCTTACTCTAGTTAATAAGGATAGGTACTTAGATTATATAACAACACGTTGTTTGGGGTATGTGTTACCTCTTCCGGTGCTCCCTCGGGCAGGGGAGCTGAGACGCAGTCCGCGCGTTCAGCCCCCTGCTTGCTCCGTCAGCGGGTGCCTCCGTCAGGTCCTCCCTGCTTCTTGACGTCCCTGCAAAGATAGAGGGATCTAGATGGGGCACGTTTCTCGGCGTCATCAGAGCCGTCTGCGCATGCGCAAACTGCTATCTCATGAATATTCATGTCGCTTCTTAAAGCGCGATTTATCTTTTTCCTCCTCCCCCTAATTAGGTGGGTAGGAGGATCTAGGCGTATGGAGGGATATTTTGTATTACACCTTTGCCTGTGATAGTGCCTTATTGCCTACACTAGCGTTTTGACTAAAATAAGTCATTTTTTTTAACATTTGTTAATTCTTATTATTTAAAGTGAGTGCTACAGGGAAAGAATAAATGAAACAAAGTTTGTGACACACATTGTAAGACATCAGTTTAATCAGTGTAAAGAAAATGAAATAAAAAAGAGTTTTAGGAACGCTGTGGTTACATAAAGATAAGGCTTAAAACGCCTCATATGGTTTAAGCAGATTTAGGTTCCTTGAATTGCCTAATTTAGTTTGAATATTTGTCATTTTGGGAATATTTGGCAGAAATAAGGTGCTTTTTTAGAGCAACGTTTAATGCGTGCCCATAGAGTGCTGTATCAGCATTATGTCTAGTATATAGTACAGGGAATCTAGTTTGTATCAATGGTGCATCTTTGTACCAGACATGTTGTGAAACGCTCGACCGGTTGTGTGCGACCGCTTGCCTCAACCCCTTTCTGATTAATGGTATGCTTTTAGTTGCATGGATGAGTATGGGAAGAGTTAAAGCCTAAACACTGTAGATATGAGAGAAAGCCTTTATGATTAAGCACGTAAATGTAAAACGTGTCAAGCTGGGGTTTTTTTTTTGTTGGTCTGCTGTGATGTGAACAGTATGCTTACAAGCATTGGATTAACTTTTATGACTCGATAGTTTTGTTTCCTCTTTTTCTTGTTCTTTTAGATGTCTCTCTGATGCATGTAATAAATGTGCTTGTTACTGCCCTTTTAATTTGTCTTTATACATGAGCTAAATGAAATATATTACAGGAAAAAAAAGTCATCAGGTTTGATAGGGATGCTAGACAAGTAAACGGCAATGAAACTTTCACTTCAAAAAAGACCAATATTTTAAAAGAAACAAAAAAGTAAATATTTATAGTACTGTGCAAATGTTTTAGGCAGGTGTGGAAAAAATGCTGTGAAGTAAGACTGCTTTCAAAGATAGACGTGATCATAGTTTATTTTTAACATTCCACAACATGCAAAGTCAGTCACTCTAATCAACTCAGTATTTGGTGTGGTCACCCTTTGCCTTCAAAACAGAATCAGTTTTTCTAGGTACACTTACATAAAGTTAGGGACTTTGTAGGCATATAGTTTGGTGTGTGATTAAACAATTACACCAAACAGGTGTAGGTTGAAACACAATCATTAACCGAAACAGCGCTGTAGGAAGGGTAAACTGGTAAGGAACAGGCAAACACTTTAGCAAGGTGAGGTTGTTGAAGACAGTTTAATGTCAAAAGTCGTAAACAATGGCAAGATTGAGAACAGCAAGATGACCCAAAGTAGGTGCAACAGCAAGGTCTCTCCCAGGCAGACAGGGGTTCCAGATGTTCTCTGCAAGCTCTTTTGAAGAAGCTTAAGCGTTAAGCACCATAGACGCAGTGGTCGGCCAAGGAAACCTATTGCAACTGATGCTTACTTCCCTTCGCATTCAGAGGAGGTCCAGCAGGGCCATCAGCTCAGCATTGGCAGTAAACAATGGGACCCTGGTGCACCCACCTACAGTCCAGAGAAGTCATCGAATACTTGCGGCCAAAAAGCGATACCTCTGATATGGAAACAAGGCCAAGTGACCCAACTATTCACAGAAACAGGAGGAACAGGGGGTACAGAAAAATTGCAGCAGGTGCTCCAGACTGATGAGTCAAAATTTGAAATCATTTGCTGTAGCAGAAGGTAGTTGGTTCACGGAAGGGTGGGAGAGCGGTACAAGAACATATAGGTAAACAGTGAAGCATGGTGGAGGTTCTTTGCAAGTTTGGGGCTGCATTTCTGCAAATAGAATTGGAGATTTGGTCAGAATTAATGGTCTCCTCAATGATGCAAGGAACAACAGATACTTATCCATCATGCAGTACCATCAGGGAGACATCTGATTGGCCCCAAATTCTGCAGCATGACAACAACCACAAACATACAGCCAAGTCATAAAGAACTATGATCAACGTAAAAGAGCAGCAAAGAGTCCACACAAGAATTCTGTGAAACAAAGTACCAAGTCACCTAAAAAAGGTGAGCAAGTATACCATGAAGAATTGATTCTGTTTTTAACAGAAAGGGTGGTCACACTAAATATTGATTTAATATAGTTTTTTTTCCTGTTCACTCACTTTGCATTTTGCTAAATAATAAAAAATAAACTATTAATATATCTATTTTTGAAAGCATCCTTCCGTTACAGCATTTCTTTTTTTTTTTTTACACCTGCCTAAAACTTTTCCACAGTACTATATATACATGTGTGTTAAAAAGGGCAAAATAACAGTCCCACAAATTATCAAATGTTCTAGAAAGGCACAATAAAACTGTAAGTACATTACATACATGGTGGTAGTACATGTAAGCATGCGTATAGGTGTCCTCACAGACAGACCAACACTAGCGTTTACTACTCAGTAGAATTATGCTGTCCCTGGCCTCAAAGAATGCGAGTTTCTAGACTATGTATAGACACAAGAAGAAAAAATTTTTGGACTTGGAATTTCCAAATAATCTCAAAATCCCCTAAATTACACCATGAACAGTATAGAACTGTTAATGATGTTAAACAAGCTAAAATGATACTGTTTTGTATCTGAACTGCAATGGAATACACTACAGACTTTCATGATTACGTGTCTTCATTATTTGAATTTAGGTTAATGTGATCAGTCATGAAAAACGTTTTTATTCTTTATTTCAGTTGTACTGAGTTATAATGGTATTCTAAATAGGTAGTATTTACAAAGCTTCACGGTATTACTACAAAACCTGGAATATGAACATTTAGCAGAAGCTTCCAAAATTGGTATACAGTGAAAAGGCCCTTTTTGTGTGAGCTCAAAAATCAACCAGGTTTCACCTTTTTGCTTCTTTGGAAGCTCTGGACTTCATAATATGTCTATGATGATATGTCCAATTACAAAAGGGATCAGTGGAGTAACCAACATAAGAACATTAGCATTTTTTTCATCTAAAACTGCAGGCAAATCATAAAGATTAAAGACTCACATAGATTTTTTTAATTAAAAAATATAATACAAAATGAATAATAAGGTATCAAGTTGGGGACCTCCAATGAGAATGTGCATTATTGCTACTGAACATTAAAATACTATTCTTAGTTATACATTAGTTTCCTTAAGGAATAGATATTTGTGTATAAAACAATTCTCTCCATACCTTTCCCGCATGTATTCAGTATTTAAAATCATTAGTATTTATATATTTACAAAACCTTAGTTTTCAAGTGAGGAAGAGATATGCCTCCATCATCCAGATGTTTAGTCCTGGTAATGATCACAGTATTATCCACTTAAAGTCATTAAATTTGTTCCAAAGTTGGCCTGGTGGACACGAGAACATGGGATCCCAACCTTTTAGCATTCTTTCATTCATTCAGAAACCCTTCATGTTTCAGGATAATCCTTTGCTCCAAAATGTGTTCTTTTTTGTGTGTGGAGGGTGCAGCTTCTGCTGTTGGTCCAAGAACAAATATTTATTGTATTAAGCCTAAAAACCCCTGTATGTTTGGGAAATCATCATGCTTACTGCAAGCCGTAAAATCCATGAAAGCAACGGTGTTTTAAATTCACAGTATCTAAATGCACAATTTGCTTTCTTGTTTTCCATAAATGTCTTTCACGTACGGCGTATGAGTTTTGTTACAGAGTATTAGTGTGGTCAGTTAAATGCACGGTGTTGGGTTGAACTATTGATTGGCATGGCACAATGTCACGGGAACTTTCCTCAGCAGCTGGCCGAGTGGCACTTGAGGAGGATATGCTAACTTGTTGTCTCAGGATCCTTAGCACTTTTCTCTTGTACCCCTTACATGCAAAGAAGTAGATGAAGGGATCCAAACCGCAGTTCATGTTCATTAGACACACAGTAATGTGGAGGGATAATTGAAAGTACTGCTGCTCCTTGCAGTCTGGTGTATAAGTGAGCTTCTTAAACATATGCTGTATAATGGCAATGTGATAAGGAGTGAAGCAAAAGAAAAACACGACAATGACTAAAATGATGGTGTTGATAGCTTTTTTGTTTGTACCAGATTTTTCCATTAATGGATTTTTCTTTGCCGATTGATAGAGGTTTTTGCTTATTTGGGAATAGCAAACCAATATCGTTACTAGAGGTATTAAATAACCGATAAAACATGCTCCGAGAAGCAGTAATGGCAGATTTGGTATTGTCTCAAAGTTTGGATATTCCATACATGTGATCTTTTCATCCGGCTCTTTTTTCGACATCGGTTGTAAAAGTAATGGAAGGGTTTGAAAAAAGACAATCAGCCAGACTAAAATACAAATGAGCTTTGCACAGTTAGCTCTTCTGATTTTGTTATATCGATAAGGATGCACGACAGCGAAGAACCTGTCAACGCTCAAGCATGTCATGAAGTTTACACTGGCATAGGTATTGATATAAAAAATAAGGGACGTGATTCGACAAAAAACCTCCCCGAATAGCCAGTGAAATCCCAGAGCATAGTACGCGATTCTTGTTGGCAGAGAGAAAACAAAGAATATATCTGAAATAACAAGATGCGTTGAGTAAAGAGTGGTAGAGTTCAGTTTTCTTCTGTTTTGATAAATCACTAGCAAAGCAATGACATTTCCAATTAACCCAATCAAGAAAACACAGCTGTAGAACAGTGGCATTAGTATCCTTGCTTTACTGCGGTGGACATACAAGTCACATGTCTGGTTGCTGTAGTTGTTTGGCAGAATAGTGAAAAAAGAGGAGTCCATCTCCTAGAAGGAATTGGAAAAACACAATTATCAATTGGGTAGTGGCAATAAACATGTAGAGCAAGCAGAGAACCATGAGAAAAGCTTGATCCAGTTGATAGGGGTTTGCCGCTACTTAATGTTAATAATAAAATTACGTTAGAGCTTCATAGTCTGTAAAACTCAATGTAAATAATGGAATCAGTATATCTACTTAGTCTACGGGGTCAGTCTCATGCAGAAGAGCTATTTGCAGACACAGATTCCGTTGTTGGGGTATGATTAGTAATGGCAGAGGGAGCTTGATGTGACGGGATCAGCCAGTAAGAAAATCTTTTTGTAGGCTTGTGTAAATAATAATAACATTCATGTGTATGAAACCTGTTTTTATAGCCATATAAGATTTGTTACTTAAAGTAATTGGTTTGTGTTAATAAAGCTTTTGTCGATTTACCTTATTGTATAGTTTTTAGGTTTTATATTTTGTCTGTTGCACTTCTCTCTTCTGTAGCAGAGATAATGGTTGGAGTTCCTAATCTCTCAGAACAAATTGTATTCCTGTTTACACGTATGTTGAAATGCATTTGTAAGAGTTAGACCTACACCCTGCTTACAGTACTACCGCAACCTACTGTAGTGAACAGAGACTTGATTCCAACACTTTAACAATCCAAAACAATGTGTCTCCACAAACTACGTATAGTTATACTGCACAAAACAATTAGAAAAATGTTAATGGAACATTAAAAAAATACAAAAAATAACACAACCTATTGCCTTCAACATGAGTGGTACAGAGCAATATGATTAACTATGCATTTGCCCTATTCCTCTGGCCCTTGGTCCTTGGCTTCCAGAATACGTGTTGAGTGGAACACATCTATTGCTTGCCACTGTGCGCGTGTGCTTTACCCACCGCCTTTACTCACCACCGGTCAGCTCCCGAGTTCAGTCTGTATAATAAGGTCCCTGGTATTATGTGATCCCCACACATGTACATAAAGTGCTCCCATTGATTTTACTGGGAGGGCTTTCCTGCCACTAGTTGGCTGATTCAAGCACAACAAAATGTGGTTAAAGGGGCAAAATGACTATTCCAGAACACTGTGAATGATTGCACTCAAATGTTTCTGCTGGGCCACAAATTCCACCATCTACAACTAACAAACGTCATAGAATGCTGAGGTGCTTTATATACCTGCAGTCTACCCTTAAACGGGATCCTCGTTTTAATAAGATATTTTGTGCTGATAGCAATATTTAGTTACAATCAAGGCTCAAGGTATTCACTGCCAAGGCAGAATAGCATCCCTGCAAGGACAGTACAAGGTGATAGAGATACCACATTTTAGAAATATTTCAGGAAACAAAATATTCAGCTAGCTTGAAGACAATTTAAAATGTTATATAAGCATAGATGCCAGCACTGGTTTTCTAGTGAGATTTCCCCAAAAACGAGACAAAAATCTCTCAGTATTATTGTCTCTCTGAGCCCAACCTACACATTTTTATTCCCTGCTTAACGATAAGAATGTCCTGATTGTCATCTTGTTTTTGTGTCTAGTTCTTCCTACACACTTTTTATTTATAGGGTGCCAGTATGTTTTGTATCGCTTTTTCAGCGAGGGGGAAATTACAAGATTAACAGTAACATGAGTTCACATGTAACGTGTCCTAGTTTATCAGACTGATATGCGAGTCGTAAGAATGCTGGTCCATTTAGAATTATTTCAAAATGACATTCCAATATGGAGCATACCAGTGTTTAAGAGAATTGTTTAGTGATTATTATTATATTTTATTTATATAGCACCAACAATTTACGCAGCGCTTCAGACGGTACATATATTCAAGGGGTCTGACAAGACTATAATTAACAGACTAAGACAAACCGATACATTAGGTGGAGTGCCCTGCTCGCAAGTTTAAAACCTTGAGGGAATGCAGGGTGTAAACATGGTACATAAATAAAGTGTGAATATTAATCTACGCAAAACTAAATGTCTGCTTCTCTTTTCAGAGCTTAGCTTGTACTACAAGATTGTAGAGCACCAAGAAAACATTGATCAGTGTTGCAATGCTATATGTC